>NW_027418202.1:0-39567 GCF_009905375.1 Apium graveolens | reverse complement strand
ATTTGTTGCAATTTGTACCTCATTTTCAAATTCTGGAATGGCCACTAGTTAAGATGTGCTTATACTTTACTATTGTGCCTAGCAGTGTATATTAAGATTGGCCACAAGTTACAAAAATAAAGTTTATATAATTACCCGGTTACCATTAAATGATTTATTAGAACTTATAGCCTTCAAGTATCATTGGTGGGTCTAATATTTATCTAGGAATTTAAGTTTTCTTATTTATTGGTTGAATGTAATTTGAAGGCTTCGTCAGTTAGCTTGAATTGAGCAGAAGAGAAAAAGGCAGGAGTATCATCATTGGCCGAAGATCCACACAAGACTTGATAAATGTGCTTAGCCTTCATCTGAATATCTCGAATCCCTTAATCTTCCAGACTCATCGGAACTAAACAATAATCAAGAACTGCTTGTGGGTTGATCATGGCCTCAACAACATGCTTTTCGATATTTGTTCCATAGCCTCCGTCTGTGTCCCCCTTAATAAAAATTATAGAGGAGATGACTACTCTCCCAAAACCACCATATTCTTATATTTTATGGCCACACTTATCTAACAAAAGTATTGCTTAATTACATGTCTAAATATTTACAATCTTTGTAACACCCCTCTTTTATTCTTATCCAACAAAAGTATGGAAGCCTAAGAAGAATGATGAAGACATGTTTAGTTGTTTCTCATCTTGTAATTCGTATTATGGAGGGATTTTTGTATTATAAGACTATAAATTATGGATTTGTAGTTTGTACTTGTTAGATTTGATAATGTCGGGAATATGTAGAAGATGTGTACTTATTTAACATTTTATTTATTTATACTGACTTGCACTTCTGTAAAACGAGAGAATTGGATGGGAATTGATTTTATGTATCATAACTAATAGTCAGTGCCTATACTCATTATTGGCACGGCCATAAACTGTTCCTAATAGACACATGTATATATCTTATGTTATGTTGGACAAATATGCTAGTTGACACACAAATCACTTGATACTGCAATAAAAATTAAGACACGATTGATTTAGAAAATAATAAATAAATTATAAAATAAAAAATATAATAACAATATATTATTATAGTTTTTTGGTAACATTAATCAACATTAAAATCAAAATTTTTTTTGAAAAAAAAAACACACTAAAATTGTATTAGGGTGCTCAAGTTCCCGGATTGTATTTTCTAACAATTTAAATTTTAACAATTGTAATTGCTGAAATCATTTTATAAAAAAAAATGGAAAAAAACTCAAAAATTTTATTTATGAACTTACGCCTAGAACATTAGTTTATTAAAATAACAATATTCCTTCATAAATACTAACCACATCAATCATAGTCACTAAATTTCTACGGCAATACTCACTAATTCATGGTCTTTCAATTTATATGATTATTTTGTTATATAATTTTGTTTTGTCTAATTTTTGAAACAGCTAAAAGGCCATCCATTTTACTATCAAAACACCAAAATTATGTTAGTGAATTTAACACATATGCTGTTTTTAAAATATTGAGGCTTTTGGATCTATGTACGTTTATTATGTATGTTTTCCATATTAATTTGGGGAAAATATTTGTAATCTTTATTCTTATGATATGTTTATTTTAGAACTATCAACATATATAAATTATTTTCTTTGGTTCTTATCTCTGCATGAACAAAGCACATGTCACATACATGTATTGCCATTTATTTCATTATATTAAATCAATCATCTTCCCCCAACAATTCAAAATTATTTGATGTTATACAATTCAAAATTATTTGAATGTTATACATAGCATTACAAGATATTGTTTGCACAATTATTTCAGCAACCGTGTCAGCAAGCGGTTAACTGCATCATTTACGGTTGGGGATTTGTTATTATATGCAATTTTTGAAAATGAAAAATGTCATTAATGTGGAATAATAAATAACAGCAAAGCTAGTAATAGTCAGAGAGATAGGGTCTGATCTTAAGGGGAGTGCGGCTAATAGAGTAATCGGGCTAACAGATGGGTAGGTAAATGACTAATTGAACTTGAAGGCTTATAATAATGATCTAGGCTTGAAATCATAATAAAAGTAGTGTTAATCTATTAATATTATAATATTTAATAATTATAATTTTAACAAGATAAATTATTTACTTATCGTTTATATACTCTGAAAATATTATATATCATATATATAGGGTCGCGCTCAAATGAGAACCTTATTATTGTGAGAAATAAGAACAATCATATCACTCAATGTATATATTTTTTTTTTATGTCTTTATATAATTTTTCACCATTCATTTAATATTTGACCGTCTTCATTCTAATTCAAGCACCAACCACCACCACCTCCGGCAACCCCCTTTTCTGACCACCACCACCTCCGACGACAATCAGAAAATCACCACCTTAAAATATAAAATCACCATCGTCAAACCAAAAATCATCACCGTCAAATAAATAAAATCACCACTGAAAAATTAAAAATCAACACTTACAAATATAAAATCATCGCCGAAAAACATAAGATTACCAGATTCGATTACTATCATATCCCACCAATTTCGATCACAGTCACCAATTTTACCTATTATACCAACATAATCACCACAACATCATCATTAATCATCACTAATCACCACCATCAACCGTAAAATCACACTCCACAACCACCACCTACAATTTTTACCACAATAACATCACCCATCACCACCACCATACGCCGCCTTCATCACAACAATACACCACCACCGGAATCACAAATATTTCAAATATCATCATTATTTGACTAACAAGCAATACTATATTATATAAAATTACAAAAATGATATAAAACTATGAAAAATCAAATCAAACTAGTAATTTTAAATCTGAGTTTTGTCGGAGAAAAAATAAATCGGGTAAAATCAACGATTGAAATTGGAAAAGAAGAGGGGGAGAAGGAGAGTTTCGGCAAGGAGGGAGTTATGGCAGCAAGGAGGCGACGATGCTTTGTCGCGGCTGCTAGATGCAGAGGTGGTATTATTGGGTGGTGAGAGTCGGGGTTGGATGGTGGAGAGGGAGGAGAGAGAGAGAGACTTCGTCCTCATCTCTTCTTCCTTTTCACCATCTTCATTTGAACCAGCCTCAGAGGAAGAGCTGTTATTCTCTGGAACTGGCCTCCCGGATCTTTCCGTAGAGAGCCGCCTGGAGCCAAGGCTTCCTGAAGGAGCTTTTCCCTTAGAACCAGAACCCCTGCGGCTCGAACTAGATAGATATTGCTGGAGGGAAGTCTCTAGTACGGACCCGGAGGCCCTTTCCGGGTGGATCCAACACGGTAACTTTCCAAGGGCAAGTGAAAAGGCTCGGATCAACCACATTTGTATACATGTCATAACATCCTGATGCCCCTTTTCCATCCCATAGACAGGTTCACATGACGTATCTGATCATCATGATC
This sequence comes from Apium graveolens, assembly GCF_009905375.1. Taxonomy (NCBI): domain Eukaryota; kingdom Viridiplantae; phylum Streptophyta; class Magnoliopsida; order Apiales; family Apiaceae; genus Apium; species Apium graveolens. Next base: position 36,141 of record NW_027418202.1, on the reverse strand, counting down.
ATCCATCATCCAAAAAAACTCATTGGATCCATGATACAATTCACAAGCTTTGTCCACTCCATCTTCATGCTTTTTCATCTCCTTGGCATGCTTCTTCTCGAGTATAGCGGCTTTGTCCTCTGCTTGATGTGCCTTAGACTCCCACTTATCTGAAGAGATCTTCTTCTTTTTCATGGAGGTTTGCAGTGCAGTGTAGTCACTCCTTATCTTGATGCTTTATGTAGAAGATGCAACAAAGTAGGGATTGGCCTTGCACAGAAAACAAAAAGAGAAGTCGTAAGAAGATTAACTCCAAAGGGAATAGAGGTAAATACTAAGATTAATCAAGACTCAAGAGGGCTGAGTCCCCAACACAGAAAGTCCCGGCCGGCCCTCGAGTAGTTTTTCACCCGATGAGACGTGAAGAAGTTCTATGGAGTGATACAATTCTTGGACCATACAAGAACAAGGGACGAACTTCTGAACACCAATTCATTGATGGATATGCCCCACAAAGGTTTGAAGGGGATCTTCACATTTTCATCTGAATCCTTGACCCTTTTCTTTCCAGAGTCGGAGGACTCAAGGAATGTTGGGACTTTGGGAATGCGATTAACCTGCTTGGCAGCTTCCCTGGCCATCATTCCCGTAATCATGTCACTCTTATCAGTCAGTGCATCCAGGGCCTTATCAGCTTAAACAAAACAAAGAAAAGATGGATATAGGAACAAACTTGACCAAGTTTGAGATAGAATAAAAATAAATATCCTCTCTAGAAAGGTTGTTAATGCCAGCCTCGACGAGCTTCGTCTCCATAACAAACTCCCAATAAGGGGTCCTTCCATTATCATCAATAAGGAGATCAAGATCGTAGAGCTCAGCATCTGTGAGGTGAAGGATGTAGTGAGCACTATCTACTGGACAGCTGAAATCACGTATGAATTAAACTCCCCAGTCACCCTACTTCCACTCCAAGACCACAAACTCTTTTATCCACTGGTTAATAGAGTAATTGAGAGAATACGTGTTCACAATGTGAGGAACACGGGGCTTGTGTTGTAGAAGAACCCAGTCGGGCCTGGAGGAAGGAGATGCCTTCAACATGAAAATACTTCAGAACATTGAAACACTCAGTGGAATACCAAGGTCGTTGCACCTCATGATAAAAATAATAATGAAATCCCATCCGTTGGGTAAAGCTGACACAGGTGAACCTTCAACATAGCGAGGAGTCTCCAAATAAAGGGGTGCAGGGGAAACCTTAGCCCAGATTTCAAAGCTGCCTTATACACATACAATTTATACTTGGTTTTGCAAACTTCTACACAATCAGGTCCGAGGTAACTTGACTGAATCTCGTTGACGTCCTCTTCATCGAGCATGCTCTTATGCTTGAATGCATCAAATTGAATGATGCTCAGATACTCATCATCCACGCGTATCAAGCATGCTTCTTAAATTATTGGAACAACGGTTATGGGAATAGGGAGAAACAAAAACTATACCTTTTAGAGATCGGATTGTAGTTCTCTTTTGCATGGCTTTCTTGGCCGAGATGGAGGGCTTGCTAGGGCCTTGAGACATCTTAAAAAACTTAAGAAGTTGAGAGCTTCTAAAACTTGAGAGAATTTGAGAGGAGTTGAAATGAAAGTGTGAATGAAAATGAGCAATTCTCATCTTCTTTATAGAAGAAGAGGTACCTGTTACAACAGGTCATAACTCTGCTTGGTTTGTGCTAGCAAGTATCTCTCGGAAAAAGACCTAAAAATGGTAGGAAAATGATCAAGAGATTAGAAGAAAGGACATAATAAACAACAAAGTGACTCAGAATCTCGCTTATCATATCAGTCCTATAAGAAATGCCCGGAAGGTTAAACACAAGTTATTAGTCTTAATTCGGTGATTAATCATACTAATCACCAAGATTAGTAAAAATCATGAAGATTAGAGCAAGATCAAGCTCTTAATCCAACACCAATGGCCATCTATAGCCACGACCCGATTACGAGAATGTTCTGATAAGCAAGGTTTGTGAAGAGCAGGACGTTCATGAGAACAAGGCCGAACGTTCACCACCAAAAAGAGTAGAACGTTCACCATAACAAGCCTAGAACCTTCACAAGAACAAATACAAAATAGTTCGGAGAACGTTCACCTCTCGGCCGACCAGAACCATCATGGAGGTGATTCCATGACAGATCAAGTACAAGGATTGAGTCCTCCACATGGAGGGCTTAGAGCCGCCCAGAACCTCCTTAATGTTAGTCCAGGGCCTCCTGACGGATTCCCGGTGACCCTCCTATAAAATCTCTTGAAATTTTGTGGAAAGTTAGACGTCCAACGAGAACCAGTTTCGTGAAGGTTAGAACATCCACGAGAATAAGTTTCGCAAGGGTTGAAGCATCCACGAGAACAAGTTTCGTGAACACTAGAACGTCCACGAAACAAGTTTCATGAAGAGTAGAATGTTCACTAGAACAAGAGCAAAACGTTCACTAGAACAAGAGCAAACATTCATTAGAACAAGTACAAAGCGTTCACGAGAACCAGAACAGAAAAGTTTCTAGATGCTCCACGATCCAGCCGACCAGGACCACCATGGAGGTGGCTCCATGACCGACCAAGAGCAGGAGGAGCCGAGTCCTCCACACTGGGGGGCTTTAGGACGAGTAGAACCTATTGCAAAAAAATTACAGGACATCCACCTCCCGGTCAACAGGAGGCTCACCCCCAGCCGACCAAGAAGGGCCGAGTCCTCCACATGGGAGGCTCTAGCCGATCAGGACCTCCTTGAGGTTTTCCGGTAAACCTCCTGTGAAAATTTTTTGAAATTTTTAGAAAAATTGGGAAAAATTCGAAAAAAAAATTGGAAATTTTCTGGATTTTAAACATAGCCTTGATTAGGGCCTATTAGTGAGATTTAAACCCAATTAGGTTTGATTAATGTATATTACAAGTAATTAACCTGAATCAAGGGTAATTAATGGATCGTATGATATAATTAGCCCCGTTTTAAGGCCGGTTAACTTATTCGCACACTTGATTAGCATGGGTTAGGGATAATTAGTTGTTTATGCATATTAAATAGTCCTGGTTAATACCCATTAGCCCCAATTAGGGCAGATTAGCCTCGATTAAGGCCAATTAGTGTATTTTAGCTTATAATTAGGCTATTTTAAGCCTAATTAGCAGCTTATACATGGAGATTAGCCCCGCTTAGGTCCGATTTGCCTCGCTTAGGGCCTGTTAGCAGCTTTCACTCCATAATTGACCTTGACGAAGGTTAAGGGGTGATAAACGCTCGCTTTTTAGTCCTTATTAGGACCGTTTAGTGTTGAACACTGTTCAATTAGCCTGTGCATAGGCCCTAAGTATATATACTCACACTATATAAGTCCCTATAAGCGTGTACGTTGCTCCACACTTTACGATAAAACGACGATACCCATGAAGGGCCGATACCCGTGAAGGGACGAAAGTACCCTGAGTCGCGAATAGACCATTATAACTTCTATGAAAACTCAAGTAGTATTCCCGAAAGTCGGGGGCAAATGATATGGATAGAAAATATATCCTAAAGACATAATAAATGTCACATTAATTATGATTGCAATTCCTGTCCAAAGTTCAATACAGACCAGGTTGGTCAAGGCAATAAAGACTGCAAAAGTCATTGAGGCCCACGAGCAGAGGTCGTCAAGGTCCACGAACATGAGTTGTTCATGGACTAGGCCTAGTATGGCTGAAAAAACAGAGACATGACGTCCAACATGAACACTAACTCCTACAAGGAAAGATCTAGAATTCCTCGCCTTACGGGAGTCCTAATTACCATCTAAGTTGGAGACTTGTCCACCAGGTCTCCTAACACCAGTCTAACCATAGACTCACCTTTATATGTAAGGCTCCATCCCTCAACCTAGAACTACGTTTTTGGCTTGATTCTCTAAAATACAGAATTACGTAGGCATCTTGCGAGGACAGCCAGTCCCCACCGCAAGAACTAAGGGTGTAATCGAGTCGAGCCGAATACTGCCAAGCTCGGCTCGGCTCGAGCTCGATTAAAATAGTTTGGGATCGAGCTCGACCGAGCCTTCAATTTCAAGTTCGAAGCTCGGCTCGTAAAAGGTTCGGTAGGTTCGAGTTCAGCTCGAAAGCTCAAATTAATTCACTAAATATTAAAAAAATTGAAATATGGTTGGTTTGACTCAAGTACGGCTCGAGTTCGACTCGATACAAATAAGTCATATATAAAATTTTTTACATATAATAAAAACTTAAAAAATAATAAAGGCTCGATAAGACTCGTGAACCTTACGAGCCGAATAATTTAAAGCTCGAGCTCGGCTCGGTTAAAAATTAGAAAAGCTCGAGCTCGTATCGATTATTTTCGAGCCGAATTCGAGTTTTTACGAGACGAGCTCGAGTAGCTCACGAACAGTTTGGCTCGTTTGCACCCCTAGCAAGAACAACCATTAAACCTCGAAACTCACAAATTCTAGTATTAAATACTAACGAACCCTAGTTTTTATTCCATGACAGTAAACAAAGTTAATAAATGAGAGTTTCGTTTGATTATTGATTTTCATATAATAATATAAAAAATATTATATAAACTTGTGATCGTACCAAAAATTAACTCTTAATGATACATAAATAAAATAATTATATGAATTATAATATGGCACGTGCTTTACACAGGTATTCATGCTAGTTTTATTATAGTCTTTGGAACATTGATGAATGTTACAAAATTTTAACACACTTCTAGTTTATTGTTCTTCTTGTTGACAACGAAATATAAAGTCGAATTTAGTAAATGAAACTTGTGAATTGATCAGGTCTGACACAGAGGGATGATATTTAGGTCGATGTGTAGGCCCCAAAATTTATAGTTAGTACTATTACTACACTTCAGTCCCAACAGTAAAAAAACTTAGCACATTTTGGGGAGCCATAATCAATATAATAATATGTTGTTTGCTTTTAACAAGTGCGGGATTTTGACTTCTAATATAGTTGAAATTTTGAGAAAGTACAAAAGATCATGAACAATAATTTAATGACAATAGAGTCGACGAAATATTAATGTACAATATTAATTTAATAATTAATTTAATTATTAATTATTAAATTAATTAATAAATAAATTAATTAATTAATCAATTAATATTAAATTAATTAATTAATATTAAATTAATCAATTAATTAAAATAATTAAAAACTAATTAAAATTAATTGATAAAATAAATCAGATTTATTTTTATGTAAATAAATAATTAAAAGAATTTTCTGAATTTAAAATAATTAAATAAAAAAATTATTTTTAAAATAACAGAATATCATTTTTGAAATGTTTTTAAAAAGAAAGGTGGGTGATGAAAATGTAATTTCACCACCACCTCCACCCTCACCACCGGCAGCCATGGCCGCCGCCATCGAGCTCGCCGGCTGCGACTGAACCTGCCCAGAATTATGCAAAAATAACTGGGATTGATCGTTACATCGCCAGGAACTTGTTGCCGTTCTTGAACTGTCCAGAAACGTAATCGATTGGCCGGAAATTGAGGTTGAAGATTCGCCGCCGACGAGCTTCCCCAGATTCCAACGATCGATTTCGGCCTTCAACATACTATTTGTCATATGATATGATTGCCCATAACACGATCTATTTATTGATGCAAGTTGTATGTACCCAGGTTTAACGGATCAAAAATCCGGCCAGAATATAATTTTTTCCGGTGAATTACTCAAGTAGACCAAGGACATTCAAACTCAAAAATCAAACAAACTTTTCTACATGTTATTGAACTTGGTTTTTGACATATAATATACCAAATTGACCAGAAAAATATTATCTACACGATGCAATCATCAAATCATATCAACAATATCAAGAATAAATTTTCATAATTTAATCTTTAATAAATTTGAAATAAAATAATTAAATAAGAAAAAATACCTTGATTCTTGCTCAAAAAAAATGGTGGATTCGGAAAGGATTTTTCAAGAGATTCGTTTTGATATGTAGCACGTCCGAATCGGAGTTCGATAAAGCCTTCGTTCGTACGTTTGATTCTCAAAAACGTAACATTTTTAGGGTTTTTCTTCATATTAACTTTTGCTGACTATTTAAATTATAAAGTGAATGTTACATTTGTAATTATAGATATTTCCAGTGTAAATATTCATTGAGAATAATAATAAAATATTTTTGGAATTTTCTCTCGGTCAAGACTTTTATATAAATATTTGTTGTCGCATACTAAATTATATTTTTATAGGGAAACAAAAGGTGGATTTTAGACGCTTACAATATTTATTTTCATTTTATTGATATCATTTATTTTTATTTTATTTTCATCTTTTCCAAAACTGGTTAAGCTTGTTATTAAATTATTTTTATTAAGTAAACACATATTACTCTCTAAATTATTTGATGATGCAAATATTATTTTTGAAAAAGAGTGACTAGTGGGTTCTCTTATTATATTTTTAATTTTATGAATATTTAGAAAACAAATCCTAGCAATAATAAGTCTAGATAATTCTAGAATATGGTGGAGAATTCTAGAATATGGTAGAGTATACTCTAGTTACAATTTAGGTTAGTATGCTAACCTTAGTTAATTGAGTCTATAAAATAAATCTTACTTTACTAAAATGATCACCTCTTTCTAAATCCCTAAATTTTCCCCCAAATATTTTTAGTCACAAAAATTGGCTAGGTCGGAGATCATAATTTGTGGTTTGAGGAAGATCAAGATGAGTTTGGGTGATTCAAGGAGAATTTTAGTTTAAGAAGATTAAAATTCTACTCAACTCTAACTAAAAGATTATAATTAAGGTAATCATTCCTTACCCATGATTTTTTTAATTAGTAGAAGCATATGATTTGCCTTGAAATTTTAATTAAGCAACTAGCATTTTGTGTGGCTTCATAAATGAATGAATAAAGAATGAGTGAGTATGTGATTTTAGTAATATTATTATGTAGTAATTAGAGTGTGATATTTTTGGAAGCTAATTAATATATTAATTAGTGAATAAAATTATTTTGGGCTATTAGGGTCCAAATTGAAGAAATTGGGCCTTACCGATAATCAATTAAATTAGAATTCGGGTTAAGGGTGAAATTGGTTATTGTTTTGATTTTAGTAAATTAATTGAAGAAGTGGTGGTTTTGTATGTGCTATGTTGTGTGTGTGTGTGTGAGTGTTTGAGTGTGCGTGCATGTCTTATGTTTTTGTGTGTGTTTGAGCATGTGTGGCGGGAAAACGGCGAAACCACCGTCGTCAATGGTGGTGGCATTGATCGATTAGGCAGAGAGAGAGAAATGGAGTGGTCGGAGTTTGACCGGATATGGAGTTCGAGATCGAGTTTCGAATAACTAATTGGGTAGAACTATAGATCGGAAAAAGGGGAGAAAATAAGGGTAAAAAATATCTGCGTTTGGAACTCGCCGGAAAATTTTCCAGACGACGACCGTACGCCAACCACCGTTGGTGCCGCCATGGATGCAGTTGGGTGGAGGGGTGAAGCAGAAGGAAGAATATAGGGGCCGAACAGTCCTTTGCCATTACATTAAATAATTGTTATAAAAAGGGATCAAATAATAATAATAGTTGGAAAATTGTGAAAAATAAATAATAAAATAAGGTGATAGTAATAAATAAATTAAAATGAAAATAGATTGAGGAATATTGTGATGAGTAATAATTGCAAATTAAAATTAAAAAGGATTTTAATGATAACTGTGAGGGATATTAGACTGTGATCGGCTTATTAATTTAATAATATTTGGTACAAGAGACTAAATTACTAAAAATAAAAATATTAATGGGATGTAAGTTTGAATCGTATATAACTGAATAAGCCGAACTATTGGAACTCATTAGAAATATTAAATTCTTTAAGCAATTATTGAAGATAAGTAATTAAAGGGTTAAATCAAGATTGTCTCTCGACTTTAATTTGGAATTTTATTTCGACAACTAATATTATTTTGTAAGTGGGGGATTTAGTTAATAATTATAGTGAGACAAAATTAATTGACCTAGGATCGTTGTAGTAATACTTTAGGTGTACTGAGAAGTATCATACTTAATCAGAAATTTTATTTGTAAATAGTTAATATTTTGTAATTTGGGATATTTTCTTCACTTAAAAGAGAAATATTTTTTTAGATATAGATTGGGAACAAGAATATCCTTATATTATTTAAATAACTAATCGAGTTATTTTCTAAGGCTAAATAATTCTTTCGATATTTAATAAATTTGATTTGAGATGAGTTACTAGAATTAGCACCCAAGAAATTAGAAGTTTAAGCGATCGATAAATATAAAAACACTATTTAAGGTCTATAAGAGGATGTATTTTGAAATATTTATACTAAAATGTTTTGGTGTGATTTATTATTTTAAAAAATACCCGATGTGGAATTATTTAACCCGTAAAGGTGAATTTTCACTGCTAGTGCGCTATTATCGGAGACAAGACAAGTTTTCTCTGCTCCCTTCCTATTTATGACTTATATATACATTTCTTACTGATGGTGAATATTACGGATTTAAAATTTGGAGAACTTTTTGGCGATTATTTCCTTTTGATGAAATTTCCTAATATAGACCACTTGTTGAATCTCATAAATATAACAAAATAATAACTTATATTTATGTTCCTGACTGCTCCTATCATTCATGACAGTTACCATAGTCCCTTTCTGACAAATATAAATTTCTATGTTCGTTTATATCATTCTTGAATTTACATCGATTCATCAGTCGGATCGATTTTTTAATTTCTTTATAAAATCTACTTTTATCAATTCATTGAACCCTTCCAAAATGCATGATTGATAAATCGATCATTTATTCTTTCTTTTAATTCTTGCACAAACACCTTCGAATCTATTTATCATCGGAAAGAATGGATATTTTTTTTGACATGATTATTCTCATAATTCTGGATAATCCATGTGCTTGGAGTTTATCGATATATCGTTCATATCGATGTTAAAATAATATCCTTACTAAACAAGAGACTGGTTTATTGTTCGAACCAGAATATGTGATGTGATTTTGAATCATTGTGATGTGACGTGAATTGAGAAATGAATTGGGATGTGTCTATCTATACAGGTCAACGTGGAATTTAAACCATGGTATTTATGGTGACAAGTCCGATGTGTGGACATGTTATTCGGCTCAAGTGCAGCCGAGGGTTAAGACGTTAACCCTTCTTTTATTCTAGCAAGTATGTGCTAGGCGTTCTTACATCGAGCCATGATCGGGTGAGGGTAAGATTCGTAGAAGGACGGTACACTGTGATAGTTGATCGCATCATTGATGTACCGAGGATGGAAAAATGACCAGTTAATCTTGAATCATGTGGCATCGTGCCATATAAGAGCTTATTTGTGATGTTTGTAATGTGTTGTGGAGTATTCCTTTTAGTATTTAAAATATTGTTGCTTTTGGCACCTATTTCTATTATTTTAATCAAATATTCATATGTGTTAAGCATTCGATTGCTCACTCTTGTTAGTCTTGTATTTCTCCAAAATATTAAAGAATGAGGTTGGCAGACCATCTGATCAGTCAAGGAAAAGGAAGGAAAAGGGACATGTTTGTGTGACAGCATCTAAAATACTGCTATATAATTACTGTAATACGTAATAAAGTTAAGTTGTTAGCCATACTTGTATTAGGTTTCTATGGCTTATGTAATAAACAGGTTGTGAGAGAGACTCGGTCCTGAGATCTGTGCAGTGGTGTCCACAATAAATGATATATTTGGCTATGGTTTTTAATAATAATACAGGTGTGTGAAGCTTGATATCGTAGCGACCTGAATCTACAAAATGGTGGATATAGGGGCGTCACAATATATAAGGTCGCACTCAAATGAGAACCTTTATTATTGTGGGATATGAGAATTAATCCTAGCCATTCATTTGTATGCCTTATATTAATATCTCACCATTCATTTAATATTTGGTCGTCTTCATTCTAATTCAAGCACCAACCAACACCACCTCCGGCAACCCCCTTTTCCGACCACCACCACCTCCGATGACAACCAGAAAATCACCACCGTAAAATATCAAATCACCACCGTTAAACCAAAAATCACCATCTAAAACATAAAATCACCACTGGAAAATTAAAAATCAACACCTAAAAATAAAATCCTAAATCAAAATAAGAAAGTCCTAAACAAACATATTTCATTAAATAAAACCATAATAAGCAAACATGTTCGAATTGAATATACCAAAGCCCAAAACTGAATCGAAGATGGCTTTCCAGACTAAGAGTACTGAATCGAAGAATCGAGTTTATGCCCCAAACTTAATCGAAGATGGTTGAGATCGAAGATGGTTGAGTACTTAATCGAAGAATCGTGACTGAGAATTATGATGTCTGAGACTGAGATGAATTTTGAGAGTGAACTTAATTTTGAGTCTAATTTTCGTTAAGGGGGGAAGACTAACCGCTCACAAATTTCACAAATTTCACCTTGTGCTAGTTCTGTGTATCTTAAATTTTTGGTAAATTATTATAATTTCTTTTTTAATCTTAATTAGTTTATAACTTTGAAATATTAAGGGCATTAAAAAATATATGTGAAATACAAAAATTGATATAACTTTAGATATATTACATATCGAAATTTAAAGTGAAAATATATAACATTTAAATATCATTATACATATATTCAATATGTAAACTTGAGTTAATTTAAATTACACTTTTTACAAATATAAATTAATTTTAAAAAAATCACATCACTGATAATCATTTGATATCAACATCCGTACCATTGGCTCGTCGGAAAAGAGTTTAAAAAAATAATGACAATATCGAGACATACGTTATTGGATTGACCTTTCACGAAATTATAATTATACTATATAAATAAGAATTTTTATAGAATAATATTTCACATGCCTAAATTCGTCAGATATTAATATCCTACGGCTGGATTGCCGAAAATAAATTTAAATCACCATTGGGGACAACACGTGTTACTTGTTATTGGAACTGTGTATTTGACAAAATGGAACCATATAGATATAAAATTTTAATGAATATTTCAATATAACTAAAATCCTTAAAATTTTAATATCTGTACGATTGGATCATCAAAATCATTAATAAAATTTAAAAATTAAAAGCACCCCAAACGTCAAAACCTCAAACCCCAAACCCTAAATGCTAAACCCCAAATTCTAAACCTTAAACCAAAATCCTAACAAATAAGTACATAATTTTTTTTAAAAATTTTCATATCACTAAATTCATTAATAATTAACATCTCAAGTTAGATCGTAAAAAATGTAATTGTAAAATTAAAATCACAATTTGAACAAAGTTAGTACATGGATACTAGTAAATGCAACCCTGCAAGGTCAAATGCAACAGCAACCATTCAAATGCAACGCTTTTGTGCCACGCCATTGTTGGATTTTTAAACGCAGCGGGGCGTGGCAAAACACTTTTACACATACAAAATCCAAATAAAAGCATATAAATCGTGAATAAAAATTTGAGGGATCGAATCTTACCTTTTAAAATAATTCGGAGACAACGATCAGAGATCCTTAGCAGTTGCTCCTCAAGTGTGAAGCACTCCACCGGTATCCACCAAGAAAACGATGTTAAGGAGGAGGAAGAAGGTGGAGAGAATTGGGTTTTTCAAACTTTTTGGGTTTTCGGGTTAGAATAAAATTAGGGTCTATAATAGTGTATTTATAGGCAAAATTTTTAGCTGAAATTTTCCCATAAATATTATTATTATTATCCCATTTATTATTCTCATTAATAATTAAAACACCTTTTAATCATTAATCCTTTTTCTAAATACTTTAGATATAATTCTCTATCTTGATTTAATTTCCAAAAATTAAATCCTTTAATTAATAATATTAAGAACTTTTCTTAATTAATTTATAATCAATTAAATCTCATTTAATCAATTATTAAATTTGCCAAATAATTATTTATTTCACAAATAAATAATTATTTAGCCATTATTAATTAATTCCTCCACCATTAAATCATTCTCTTTTTATGGTGTGACCCTGTAGGTTCAATATTAAGCCGGTAGTAGAAATAAATAATAATAAAACTATTTTATCATTATTTATATAAATTCTCTAATTTATTAAATATGATTAATTAATTAATCATATTTATTCTACATCGTGAGTGATGCTTCTCAACATATCGCGACTATCCGGATAATATGAATTCACTGCTTAGAATACCAAGAACCTGTCAGTGAATAGTTACCGTACAATAAACTCCTTCTATCCTACAATGTCCCGATTAAATACAAGGCATGGATCTTGTGTCAAGCCTATATAATTCAATCACTTTGCTTACCATTTACTATGCGTAGTTCTATGCAAATTAGAAACTCCTTTCTAATTTCATTTACTCTGGCCAGAGATTCCTGAACTAGCATAAGTGGATCAGCCTTGAACATTCGCTTCCTTCACTGGAAGGGGTAAATCCTTTATTGATCATACACTATCTTCGTGTACAAATTCCTATACCCAGAAGAGCCCTAATAATTATCCCTGGAGACTAAGAACTAAACTAAAGCATAGTTCAGTGTACACAAGATGACTATGATGACCTCAAGTCTAAGGATACTTGTACAACTATCACTAAGTGAATAACTGCTGACATGTGAGTGAACTCCATCAGTTGTTCAGCTGTGCGAGTCATGTTCAGTGAACTTATTCTATAATAAGCACCTACATACTAGCTATAGTGTCACCACACAAATGTCTATGAGAACAGACATCCTTCATAATGAAGCAAGCATAGTATGTACCGATCTCTACGGATTATTAATTACCAGTTAGTAATCCTACGACCAGGAACTATTTAAGTTTAGAGTTATCATCTTTTTAGGTCTCACTATTATGATCTCTTCATAATCCATAAAAAGCTTTACTCTAAACTATGGTATATCTTATTTAAACACTTAAATAGATAAAGCCCGTAATAAAAACAAAACAAGTCTTTATTAATATCAATGAAATCAAAACAGATTACATAAAAGTTATTCCTAAATCCTAATACACGATTGGACTTAGGACATATTCCTTTCAATCTCCCACTTGTACTAAAGCCAATCACTCTGGTATCTAATACTCATCTTGACGATCAAAGTGACTTTCATAAAGTAGCTTTGTGAGTGGGTCTGCTATGTTGTTATGTGTGTCAACTCTAATTCAATACAATACAAGAAATGTTACCGCGCTCCCACTAACCCTTTTGTAGACGCATGGTTCATCTACGTTTTTTGATAAAATCAAACTCTTTGATTGTCTCATCAAAACGAATGTTCCATCTTTCGAGAAGCTTGCTTTAAACCATATATGGTTTGCAGCAGCTTACACACTAGGTTTTCATTTCCCTTGGAAAGAAAACCATCTGGCTATTTTCCAGATCACATAGTCGTAGTAAGCAGCATTCACAAGCAAAATCTGAACTAATTTTAACAGGGCTACAGGTAAAAGGTTTCATCAAAGTCAATCCACTGCCTTTGTTTGAATCCTTTTCCCAAAAGCCTGGCCTTAAAGGTCTCCACCTGGCCATCTGCTATAATCTATCTTTTGTATACCGTATACATAGATTCTATTCTGGATTTCATGGCACTATGCCATTTCTCTGAGTCAACACTACTCATAGCCTCATTATAGGTCACAGGGTCGTCATCATCAATGATCGACAACTCATTGTCATTCTCAATGACAAGGCCATATTACCTCTCAGGTTGGCGAGACACTCTCCCTGATCTATGAATGGGCTATTCCACAAAAGGTTGTTCAGTCAGAACAGGTGTTTCCACTTGATCCGTAGCAGTTTATGCTTCTTGAACTTCATCAAGTTCAATTTTGCTCCCACTGTTTCCTTCAAGGATAAACTCCTTTTCCAAGAAGGTAGCATGTCTGGAGACAAACACCCGATGATCGGTGTAAAAGTAATACCCTAAAGTCTCTTTAGGATATCCCACAAAACTACATTTTACGGATCGATATTCCAGCTTATCTGGGTCAACTTACTTGACATAAGCTGGACATCCCCAAATCTTAACGTGTTTAAGACTCAGTTTCCTTTCTTTCCATATCTCATACGGAGTTTGAGGAACAGATTTGGAAGGCACCTTATTCAGTAAATATGCTGAGGTTTCCAATGCATAACCTCATAGGAATACTGGAAGATTTGCATAGCTCATCATGGACCGAACTATGTCTAACAAAGTTCGATTTCTCCTTTCAGATACTAATCTGGAGGCGTCCACTGGGAGACTATACCATTTACTTTGAGATAATCCAGAAACACTCCATTAAAGTATTCACCGCCTCGATCTGATCGAAGAATTATAATACTATGTTTGGTTTGTTTCTCCACTTCATACTTATATTCTTTGAACTTTTCAAAGGCCTCAGACTTGTGTTTCATCAAACACATATCCGAATCCAGATCTATCATCTATATAAGTAATGAAGTATAAAAATCCACCCATGGCTTGCGTAGACATTGGTCCACATACATCTGTGTGTACCATTCCTAGCAAATCTGCAGCCCTCTCTCCATGTCCACTAAATGGAGACTGCAGTGCCATAACGAAGTGAGATTTTCATCATCCTATTTCTTTTATTAGTTTGTTCAATCTGAAGTAAATTATGTCACATATATACAGACCATTATTTAAAGCACCACATCCATAAAGAATATTATCTCTAAGAATAGAACATTCATTATTCTCAATAATAAATGAAAATCCATCCAAGTCTAACATGGGAATAGAAATAATATTCCTCACAATCGAGGGAACAAAATAACAATTATTTCAAACAATAGTCTTGCCCGTAGGCCTATGTAAATGAAATGATTCTACATCTTCAGCAGCAACAATTGCTCCATTTCCATTAGTAGAATCACCTCCTCTTCCTCAAGAGTCCTACTTCTCCTTGGTCCCTGCAACAATTGCAGATATGAGAACCACAGGCGGTATCTAATACCCAAGTAGAAATGACATATTCACTTCTATCATGAACATACCTGAATCAGAAGCGGTAATCTCACTACCCTTCTTCTTCAATTCTGCAAGGTAAACCTTGCAGTTCCTCTTCCAGTGCCCCCACCTTGTTACAGTGAAAGCAAACAACTTTGCTCTTGGGGTCTTCAGCTTTTGGTGGAACCGGCGTTTTCTCACCTACTTTCTTCTTCTTGGAAGAGTTCCTCTTCCTTTTCTTAGGATTGGAACCTTCACCAATTAGAAGAACAGAACTCTTCTTAGGGGGGAAATTCGATTCCGCAGTCTTCAACATGTTGTGGAGTTCAGGCAGGCTGACATCCAACTTATTCATGTGAAAGTTCACAACAAACTGCGAGAACGAACTCGGAAGCGATTGCAAGACCAAGTCTTGGCTCAGCTCCCCATCCATGGCAAAACCAAGTTATCCAAGACGTTCAATCAAATTGATCATCTTAAGTACATGGTCATTCACAGATGATCCCTCAGACATCCTACAACCGAACAGCTCCTTCGATATCTCATATCGAGCTGTCCTCCCTGCCATATCATACAACTCTTGTAGATGCATGAGGATAGTGTGAGCATCCATATGCTCATGTTGCTTCTGTAGCTCAATGTTCATGGAAGCTAGCATGATGCATTGAGCAACATTTGCATCATCTATCCACTTACGATATATAATATGTTCATCATTATGTGCATCACTAGCAGGTTCAGTAGGCTTAGGTGAGTCAATCACGTATTCCAGCTTCTCAATCCTGAGAATAATTCTCAAGTTTCGAAGCCAGTCAGCATAATTAGGACCAGTCAATTTGTGAGCATCCAGTATGCTCCTGAGTGATAGTGCAGAAGACATAACGTACAAAGTAAATCTGTAAATGATAAACACATAACAACACTTAGCAAATATTCGATTTCATTTCAAAACACTATATGAATCGGGTCTTTATTCATAAGTGGCTCCCACTAGTTTTCTTAATTTATTCAACCCCCTACGTGAAAAATTAAGCATTCATAATGCTAGTGAGAATAGGGATCCTACATTCCATTACACAACCTCGGCTGTAGCACGAACCGCCATGCAATGTTCAATAGGCAGACAACTCTTGTCAATTACATCTCATGTTATTCCCTAATCAAACTTTAGCCTCTTGAATAATTGAGTCTCGGCTGTAGCACGACAAACTCAATATTCTAAGTCAAGTCTAACCCAACATTCCGTACAGTTGAATTAGTCCTCAAAGGCCCACGGCTGTAGCACGTACCGACCTTTAGATTCTTATTCAATGTACACATCTCTATATAATAGATAAGTATTTCTTATTTCAAAATCAAAGCCCTCGGTTGTAGCACGAACCGACAATGATTCAAAAATAAGAACTACTTTTCTATCATGTTGGAAGGCTATGACCGACACAAGCCCGTTGTATCATTGGCCAATTACTACTTGATATTATTTAATTTTAGAGGGATTATATTACGTTACAATCATAATCATATTATAAAGAGATTCTTCCTTTTAAATTAAATATTTCAAATCAATAATCAATAATCAGATGATTCCCAGATCGGGTGGAGCATTGTCAAGAGGCGTCACTTAATAACCCTTTCTTACAGATAGAAATCTGTTGTTGACAGAATCATCCTTTCTCTCATATCGAAAATTCATATTCAATTACGTGTTTCACAAACACAAGAATCTCATGATTGTATTCATAATATTATTCTTAAGGTTATGAAACAATTTCACTATACTAGGTTGTCTAACAAACGCCTTATGTTCATTTAAGTTCACCTAAATCTATCATCGCATGATAAACTAAGCATATATCACATATATCAACATGAATAAACATCAAGGTAGGTATGTTACATCATCTAGCACATTAGTCTAAGCATTATACATCTCTATGTATCACATGAAGCATTTAAAAGCAATTAAAAACAGTCAAAAACAACTTTAAAACACTTCATGGAAATATAAACAGTTCAAAACTTTTATATAAACTAAAATTGATCACACCATTAGATCCGTCTCGAAAAAACGAATCCAACGGTATATTGTACGCCCAAAACGGAGTTACGAAACTCCCAGAAAATCAATTGTAAAATCAACAGACGGGCTGTAACGCATTACAGGAATGCGTTACACGCCCTGCAACGCATTCCGGTGATGCGTTACACACCTTTTAAGCCATTTAAGGGTGTAACGCATTCGGTGAATGCGTCACAGGTCTGTAACGCATTCCCAGAATGCGTTACACCCCTATTTTTTTTTCTTGCAGCCGTCGTTGCTTTGGTTGCCGTGCCTGACAACTCTGACCTGTCATCTCTTGTGCTTCCGTGCAGAACAGAGAGCATACGGCACAGACATATGCAGATGCAATATATATATACTTACAAATTATATATATATGATTATTTAATTACGAATTTTAATTACAAGAACTTCAAAAATTCATAATAAAAAATCTATACATCCTAAAATTATGAAAAAAATACCCAGACGATCTACAACACTTGTAGAACCCAGATCAACATTCAAAATTATTCTGAGAAATGATTTCTCATCAGACAAAATTAGTCTATGATATAACTTGTAAAAATCATAATTAATTCATACAAATACATAAAATTCTGAAATTTTTACCACAGATCTATATGCATACAACCTATGCTCTGATACCATTGTTGGATTTTTAAACGCAGCGGGGTGTGGCAAAACACTTTTACACATACAAAATCCAAATAAAAGCATATAAATCGTGAATAAAAATTTGAGGGATCGAATCTAACCTTTTAAAATAATTCGGAGACAACGATCAGAGATCCTTAGCAGTTGTTCCTCAAGTGTGAAGCACTCCACCGGTATCCACCAAGAAAACGATGTTAAGGAGGAGGAAGAAAGTGGAGAGAATTTGGTTTTTCAAACTTTTTGGGTTTCGGGTTAGAATAAAATTAGGGTCTATAATAGTGTATTTATAGGCAAAATTTTCAGCTGAAATTTTCCCATAAATATTATTATTATTATCCCATTTATTATTCTCATTAATAATTAAAACACCTTTTAATCATTAATCCTTTTTCTAAACACTTTAAAAATAATTCTCTCTCTTGATTTAATTTCCAAAAATTAAATCCTTTAATTAATAATATTAAGAACTTTTCTTAATTAATTTATAATCAATTAAATCTCATTAAATCAATTATTAAATTTGCCAATTAATTATTTATTTCACAAATAAATAATTATTTAGCCATTATTAATTAATTCCTCCACCATTAAATCATTCTCTTTTTATGGTGTGACCCTGTAGGTTCAATATTAAGCCAGTAGTAGAAATAAATAATAATAAAACTATTTTATCATTATTTATTAGAATTCTCTAATTTATTAAATATGATTAATTAATTAATCATATTTATTCTACATCGTGAGTGATGCTTCTCAACATATCGCGACTATCCGGATAATATGAATTCACTGCTTAGAATATCAAGAACCTGTCAGTGAATAGTTACCGTACAATAAACTCCTTCTACCCTATAATGTCCCGATTAAATGCAAGGCATGGATCTCGTGTCAAGCCTATCTAATTCAATCACTTTGCTTACCATTTACTATGCGTAGTTCTATGCAAATTAGAAACTCCTTTCTAATTTCATTTACTCTGGCCAGAGATTCCTGAACTAGCATAAGTGGATCAGCCTTGAACATTCGCTTCCTTCACTGGAAGGGGTAGATCCTTTATTGATCATACACTATCTTCGTGTACAAATTCCTATACCCAGAAGAGCCCTAATAATTATCCCTGGAGACTAAGAATTAAACCAAAGCATAGTTCAGTGTACACAATATGACTATGATGACCTCAAGTCTAAGGATACTTGTACAACTATCACTAAGTGAACAACTGCTGACACGTGAGTGAACTCCATCAGTTGTTCAGCTGTGCGAGTCATGTTCAGTGAACTTATTCTATAATAAGCATAGTATGTACCGATCTCTGCGGATTATTAATTACCAGTTAGTAATCCTACGACCAGGAACTATTTAAGTTTAGAGTTATCATCTTTTTAGGTCTCACTATTATGATCTCATCATAATCCATAAAAAGCTTTACTCTAAACTATGGTATATCTTATTTAAACACTTAAATAGATAAAGCCCGTAATAAAAACAAAACAAGTCTTTATTAATATCAATGAAATCAAAACAGATTACATAAAAGTTATTCCTAAATCCTAATACACGATTGGACTTAGGACATATTCCTTTCAGCCAGCACGTCACAACACCTGCTATGTCAGCAGACACGTCAGTATTGTTGGTCCCACATGTGGGCCCACCTATCACGTGGGTTGCCATATCAGCAGTGTGTTGCATTGCATCTGGCCCCACTTCTTCGATGTAAGATGCCACATAAGCAGCGTAGGTACCACAGGTGTAACCTATATTCCCACGACAGCTGCCATGTCAGCAGTGTGGGTCCCACGCGTGGGACCCTCTTCCACATGGCAACATATTACTTTGGCAGATGGCTAATTCAACACCACAAATTCTGCAACACCATTATTTATAGGCAATGTCAGCTGAAATGTAATGCAACTATATTTTCTCATGGTTGTAGATAAGCCAAAATCTTATATTTATTGCAATGCTTTTCTTGCAAAACTCAAAAAAAACATCGCATACGAGCATTTATGGTATAGTGCCGAAAACATAAACAGGTGATAGATTGCATTCGGAAAACTACCTCACAAACTATGAGGAGGCCCCTCCATTAGCTCCTTTTGTGAGCTATCTTTGGTAACGATATCATGCCAGTACAATAATTCCATTCTGGTAGCCCTAGGTACATGTTGGACCCTAGATCATATTGTCAACCCCGATTTACTCCTTCATGAGCTACCATGAAAATCCTGCAAGTTATAAAACACCTTCAAATACTATATTTCATTATCGACTAGATCCTAGCTAGTCATAGGGCTATACATACCCGACCTGAGTCGAGCTGATTTTTGACATAAACGAGTCGAGTTTATATTTTTTCTGATGAATCGAACTGTGTCGAGCTTCTTTCTTGAATAAAAAAGCGTGTTCGAACTCGAATTCATTTACTAACGGGCCGAACTTGAGGTTGTTCGCAACAAATACGAGTCGAGCCGAGTTCGAGCCCAACCGAGCAACTCTTTGACAAATAAAATATCAAAATAAAAATCAACCTTGTCGGTCCAACCTAACCAATTCGAGCCCAACCAAATTATCTAAACATTTAATTTAAGCCCAACCCTATTATCTAAAAGACTAAACTTATATTATCAATCCCTCTATCATCTGTTCTTTGTTCTGAGTTCTTGATCCTATATTACCATTTTTACTTATCTCGAAAACATCAACAAATCTCGTCAAAAATATAACAACCCCCATGACCTCACCACTTGCTTTTCCCACCATTCTTAATCCTAGTATCAAGCTCTTGTTTGTTGAGACGGGTGTTGACTACGATCAATACTGGAAAATTACCTCCTCCTTATTTTAATTAAGTGCGGCTTCTGATTCAGGATTTTATCAATAAAGTGCAGCTTTAGATTTATGGTTTTATTAAGAAGTGAAGAATTTGTAAACAGTTGTTTAAAGATATTTGTTCCCTTAGAACCAGAACCCCTTCGGCTCGAACTAGATAGATATTGCTGGAGGGAGGTCTCTAGTACGGACCCGGAGGCCTGTCCGAGTGGATCCAACACGGGAACTTTCCAAGGGCAAGTGAAAAGGCTTGGATCAACCACATCTGTATACATGTCATAAACATCCTTGATGCCACTTTGCCATTCCATATCCAGGTTCACATGACGCATCTGATCATCATGATCATCCATCATCTAAAGAAACTCATTGGATCCATGATACAATTCATAAGCTTTCTCCACTCTATCTTCCTCCTTTTCATCTCCTTGGCATGCTTCTTCTCAAGGAGAGCGGCTTTGTCCTCTGCTTGATGTGCCTTAGACTCCCACTTATCTGAAGAGATATTCATCTTTTTCATGGAGGTTTGCAGTGCAGCGTAGTCACTCCCCATCTTGATGCTTTATGTAGAAGATGCAATAAAGTAGGGATTGGCCTTGCAAAGAAAAAAAAAGAGAAGTCGTAAGAAGGTTAACTCCAAAGGGAATAGAGGTAAAATACTAAGATCAAGCAAGACTCAAGAGGGCCGAGTCCCCAACACAGAAAGTCTCGGCCGGCCTCGAGTAGATTCTCACCCGATGAGACGTGAAGAAGGTCTAGGGGAGTGATGCAATTCTTGGATCATTCAAGAACAAGGGATGAACTTTTGAACACCAAGTCATTGGTTGATATGCCCCATAAAGGTTTGAAGGGGATCTTCACATTTTCATCTGAATCTTTGACCCTTTTCTTTCCAGAGCCGGAGGCCTCAAGGAGTGTCGGGACTTTGGGAATGCAATTAACCTGCTTGGCAGCTTCCCTGGCCATCATTCCCGTAATTATGTCACTCTTATCAGTACGTGTATCTAGGGCCTCTTCAACTTAAACAAAACAAAGAAAAAATGGATATAAGAACAAACTTGACCAAGTTTGAGATAGAATAAAAATAAATATCCTCTCTAAAAAGGTTGTTAATGCCAGCCTCGACGAGCTTCGTCTCTGTAACAAACTCCCAATAAGGGGTCCTTCCATTATCATCAATAAGGAGATCAAGATCGTAGAGCTCAGCATTTGTGAGGTGAAGGATGTAGTGAGCAATGTCTACTGGACAGCTGAAATCACGTATGAATTAAACTCCCCAGTCACCCTACTTCCCCTCCAAGACCACAAACTTTTTGTTCCACTAGTTATTAAAGTCATTGAGAGAATACGTGTTCACAATGTGAGGAACACGGGGCATGTGTTGTAGAAGAACCCAGTCGGGCCTGGAGGAAGGAGATGCCTTCAACATGAAAATACTTCAGAACATTGAAACACTCAGTGGAATACCAAGGTCGTTGGCACTCAGATTGCAAGTCCTCTCATTGGACTTGGCTTTGCAAACTTCTACACAATCAGGCCCGAGGTAACTTGACTGAATCTCATCGACGTCCTCTTCATCGAGCATGCTCTTATGCTTGAATGCATCAAATTGAACGATGCTCGGATACTCATCATCCTACGCATCAAGCATGCTTCTTAAACTATTGGAACAACGGTTATGGGAATAGGGAAAATGAAAACTATACCTTTCAGAGATCGGATTGTAGTTCTCTTTTGCATGGCTTTCTTGGCCGAGATGGAGGGCTTGCTAGGGCCTTGAGACATCTTAAAAAACTTAAGAAGTTGAGAGCTTCTAAAACTTGAGAAAATTTGAGAGGAGTTGAAATGAAAGTGTGAATGAAAATGAGCACTTCTCATCTTCTTTTATAGAAGAATAGGTAAATGCTACAACAGGTCATAACTCTGCTTGGTTCGTGCCAGCAGGTATCTCTCGAAAAAAGACCTAAAAATGGTAGGAAAAATGATCATAAGATTAGAAGAAAGGACATAATAAACAAACAAAGTGACGCAGAATGTCGCTTATTGTATCAGTTGTTATTTCCCAAGGAACTAACAATGAGATTTACAGAAGGGGGGTCGAATGTAAATCTCAAAACTCTTTCAAGTTTTGAGCAGTTTGAAAAGCTAAGTCTATGATGAACAAATGTGTGTGAATTGCTTTGTGCAGTTGCAGACAGGTGTATATTCAAAAACACATATGTAAAGAACACAAAGGCTTTAAAAACTTTTCTGATGGATTGTTGTTCCACCAGAGATGTATATTTCATAAAATATGTGATACAAAGAATTTTACACAGCTGCTTCCTAGTACCAAACTAGATGATTTTCTCTCTTAGTTTTTCTAAACAGCTCTGGAAAATTCACACCTAATTACTAGCTGCAACCTAGTTTATATTCCACCAAGTTTACAAGTGAAGACAAAAATAAATACAATTATAAAATTGGTCTTCACATGTTTTTTCTTCTTTTCTCTATCCAATGCAACCAAAGATAAATTGTGAATCTTTGAATACTTCATTGTTTGCACCAGAATGGAAATGCTGGTTTTCTTTCATTCCTCCAAAAGGCTACCACATTCCAATTGTCTCTATCAACCCATGTGCCTCTTTCAGCTTATGAATTGTCACTATCAACTGCTATAGAACTGAGCATCCATTGAAGCTTTCATCCGTTGATGGCTTAATCCGTTAATGCCCTTATCCGTTGATGCACCTATCCGTTGATGTTTGGTGACATCAGTTGATGCTTTAGCTGTGGCGCCCTCCAAACCCGGGTCAGAAGTTTGGGGTCCACACACACATACCTTATTTATAACATGCTTATAATAATAATAAAGATAATAATAATATGCAGTGACCCTACTTACCAACTACTATAGAACGCAACAGGTTAAAGTATGCACACAAGCCAAATACATCTACTTATATTACAAACCGTTCAAAACCCAACTATCCAAACTCAGAACTGAGTATTAAACGTTATTACAAACTTTTACAAACTTAAAATTATCCCAAAAGAAGCCTACTAGCTCAGCTTGATCAACCTGAACCCCTAGCTCTCGCGCTCGACTGGGGATCCTCGTTACTAACTGGTTCCTTTTAACTGGAACGAACATAAACAACATCGCACAAATGAGCTAACTAGCTCAGCAAGTCACAATGACAAAACTGAGAATAATGATCATCAGGTAAATATGGTTATGATATCAACGTGAACAATGGATTATGATTTAGAACTGGATATTATATTTTCATTTTAAAAACCAAGGTTAGGCTGCTGATCAGTCATGTACTAACCCCGAGCAAAGCACACAGCGCTGCTCTAACTATTGGGTCCAAGGCACACATTGGCCTAACTTGACCATTATATGGTCTGACCACGAATCTGGTCCACAATTTTATAAAAACAATCCAATTCTACCATAATAACAGAATAAGCAGTAATAAACAATAAACAGGATCATTAACAACATTGGACGTTCAATAATGAAAATGGTTTCAATCTGTATAAAGATCAATATGGCATTTCCAAAGCTTGGCTGTTAGGTAATGAAAGAATTGGATAACAAAGGAATCAACATTTCAGGGTTCCAAGGATTTGGTCTTTCAAAGCATAAGATACAATGGTTTGAATGTGTAAGCAATCTGGTTCAGTGTTTAATATTTAGTTTGTATGTATTTGTGGAGTAGTATCGTATATTTAAGGTTCGTATATGGGTATACAACAATCAATGGTCTAGAAAGAATCAGGTTACGGCTCAAGATCAATAATTGGAATCAAGGTTTAGGGTTCAGTGCTTCAAAGCACTTGCAATATAGAACAGGAATATCAATCACTGCAATATCTCGAGAAGGTTCTGAACACTTTCCTGGTACTAGCTTACTACACCGCACTTGCTCTCAATCACCACTGTCTTACTCCTTGACTATCTGTTTCCCTTTCCTACGCCTTGCCTCTTCTGCTCACATATCATAAGCATCTATCAATATTTAACTCATACGATTCTATTTGACACATACTTCTATCTACCCTTCGATTCACCCAAATCCGGTTAACAGATTCAAAGTTATGCAATAAACAAGTAAACATCGAATATACAGACCGACAGATAACCAACAAGTCACATATAACACATAATACGTCACATAATCAATGATATATCATTTATAAAGAAGTCTCAGGTCATAAATAGGCTTTCGGATATTTAAAATGATTTTTAAACATTTTTCGGAGTTAAAACAGATCGTTGAATCAATTTCGAAGTAGTAAATAGGGTTCGGTTGGCCAATTCTGGCTTCAAAACAATTTCATAATAATTATCGAGCCTTGATAACAATTTAAAATAATATTTTAAAGCTCGAAACTATTTTTCGGAATTTTTAAATCATTTTTATATAATTAAATCTAATTAAATAATTAATTAAAATCTATTAATAATTAATTAAATAAATTAATCAATTAATTTTCGAATTAATTGACCAATTAATCAATTAATTATTAACTAAAACTAATTAACTAATTAATTTAGATTTATTTTTGAATTAAAAATAAATTTTGGAATTAAATTAATAATTTTTTTGGAATTTTCAGAAATTAAAATCGAATTTTTATAATTAAAATAAATAGGAAATATGATTTTTAAATATTTTCAAAACAGGAATCCAAAATTTGCAAGTTCTGGAAACCTCAGGGACCTAACTGTTTCTTCCCCAAAAGATAAGGTACCAAACTGCAATTTTACAACCCCCGTCGCCGGAAAATACAGGGTTGGCCGGAGAATGCGATTCCGGAACCCTCACCTCACCACAAGCTCCAGATCACATCTACAGACAACCAGGAACTTATTCATGCAATCAAATCATTAAAATAATCCCAGACTTGGCCGGCAATTGGCCAAGAACATCGTCGGTTTTCGGCGAACTTCGGAAATTTTCAAAACACAACTCCCTTCGATTCAGACATCCTCTGGTAACGAGATATATACCAATCGATTGCAAATTTCATAAGGGACATAATCCACTATAAATCAACAGCTAATAACCCCTAAATCAAAAAGCCCCAAATTTCAATTGAAAACATTCATACGGGTTATAAATCCTAATTTTAAAATTCGAGAATTAAACCCACTTTTGAGCATGTTATTGAACTCCAAATCAGACGTATGACATATGAAAATCATCAGGAAAACAAGCTCTACAACATGCAAGCATCAAATCATACAAACAATCATCCGAACAAAAATTCATATTTTTAATAAAATTAATTCGAAAATAAATAATTTTTCAGAAAATAAACCTTGATTTCTGCAGTGATTTGGAACATATAATCTGATAGAACACCTCAAGACCTTTGGATTGAGTACTCGAGCTTTTCAAACGGACTCCGGTAACACCTCCGATTGTTGGTTTGATTCTTAGAAAGGTTTATGAATATATGAATTTTCTCTGGAAATTTATATAATTACTGACTACAAATGATTTTTGATACGAAATAAATACGGTAAAGGCTATTTATAATTACGGAAAATTAGCTATCCCGTTGGATCATTCGGATATAAACGGTACGTTTATTTGTAAAAACTGATCCAAACGGTATCGGTTTTCGGGACATTATCCAGATCAGTACAATTTGTACTGCGGTCTTGGTCTCAGCGCCTGGTTACAAGTATAACGAGGTGATAATTGGGATAGTTTAATAAAAGCTCCGGTTTATCAAAAATACGAGTTTATTGATTTACCGAACGAATATTGTATCGAAATGGTTGCACCGGGACCCGCGCAAGACAACCGTCGACGGATCGAAAAAGTCGAAACTATGGAATATGCTCGGATATTACACTTGGTTAGGAAGGAGGTTCTCGGAAGAGTTTCGGGTTCCAAAAACGTAACAACGACGTCGGTTGGTTACCGTTTTTTATAAAATAGATCTAATACTCGGAAAAAGATTTTATAAATTTCATATGATCCTTATAAATCCATAAATCATCATAAAAATAATTAGGAGATATGATAATTATCTATATTTATTTTTGGACATATAAAAATTAAAATACTCAATTAATAATATTTTTAAACATCCAAACACATTTAATACTTAACAATTAATTTACAGAACAGATACTGAACACATATATTAATATTTATTAGCAAAAATAATTACACGATATATCCCAGATATTAATTAGCAGTTGAAGCTTTATCTGTTGAAGCATTCATCCGCTGATGGATGTTATCGGTTGAAGCTTTAGAGACATCCGTTGAAGCTTTGTTTCTCATCCGTTGAAGGCCTTTAATTTATCAGTTGATACTACTTCACTTATACAAAATTACAAGGCATGAAATATTTACAATTAGCCCTCCTATTTGCATATCCACTAGTAATCAACATGACTTATAATTTCCTACAACATTTAAGAATTGTAGCTTAAATACAAAGACTGGAATGTGCTACAATACTAAACTTATTTTTAAGTAAAGCTACTCCATCAACAGATAGCCAAAGTGGTCTTATCCGTTGAGGCTACAAACACTAGTTTTCTACTTAAGTGTTTTGTTTAACTTATCATCAACTAATACACATGTATTCCTAACAATCTCCCCAATATTTATGTTACTAGAATTGTAGGCATAAATTCAGGGTTAACTTGATGATAACAAAACACTTAACAAAAGTATAAATTGAAACTAAGTAGAAATATAAAACTGCTGCAAAGTGTATGTACTGAGATAGAGTTGAAGATTACAGTGTTTCCAAGGGTGCTCTTCTAGCCTGAGCAAATCATTTCTTTTCCTTTGTTCCCTTGTTTTCTTCCCTATCCTCCTGTCATTTTCCTCTACTTGGAGTTAGAGTTGTCTGTAAATCCAGCCTCATCTTCATCACCGCTATCCAACTTAGATTGCATTCCTTGAGAGTTTCTATTACTGGCAATCTTAAGCTAGTCTTTAGTCTGAAAAATCTTCTGACTCCTTTATTGTCTCTGAACTCCATCAACCAATGAGGTGATTTATGAATTGTAATTCCATGCTCTGGGATGAGTAATGTTCTAGGCAAGGAATTTGACTCCCTCCAATTCTTCCTTATGTTGGCAATCTTGTTGAGAACCTCAGTCTTGGCACTCTGGTAAAACAGTTGTCCCTTTGTATGGCTGAGTAAACTCTAATCAAGGTAGAGTAGCCCTCATTTAGAATTCTTTGAAGAGGCCAAGTCCTTTCCACACTTCCTTTATATTTGAACACTAGCCTTTCTGGTAGCTGTCTGTAGGCACTATTCCCCTTACTTCCTCCAGCTCATCCAGGTAGAGTTCAATATCTGTAAATTCTTTTAAGTCACAAATGTGAACATAATCATCCTTTGAGATTGTGGCTTAGGCTTAGGCTTTTGTTTCTGAGTGAATTTCCTTGAGGTTGGGGGAGGTATGGATTTTTTTATTTGTCTTTTCTGTTCCTTTGGTGGTGGAGGACGTGGTTAAGAAGGTAGGCAATTGATTTTTTGATTTGTCTTTTCTGTTCCTTGTGGGATAGGGATATCCGTTGAAGAAGGAAAAGAAGTAGAAATTGAAAGTGACATAATTGTTGAATCTGTGTGGATTGATTTCAAATTAAGTGACACAGATTCTTCAGTAAGTCTGAAAGAATTGGCTGGTGATCCAACAAATCATCTAAAAGATGATGATCACCAGTACTTAAGTGGGGCTCATCCCTGAGTTGTAAAGAGGGAGAATCAGGAAGTGATGTGAAAATCATGTCCACATCCAAAGAAGGTGATGGAGAACTTGGTGTTTGATGTGTATCAATTATGAGAGAATGGGGTTGTGACTCCACATTTGTTAGAGCCACATCAAACTGAATTTGGGAAGGCATAGATACAAGTGATTGTATCTGTGCAGTGTGTGCACCCAGTGATGATTCTAGGGTTTTTCACCTTCTTTCTCCTTGTGAAGGTTTTATAGGTGAGTGTGTGGCTTCAGTGTCCCTCCCCCTTTTGTTCTGTGTCCCTGGTTGGGGACTATTTTCAATCGTTACACCTTTTGGGAGGGTGCAACTAGGGATGAGTTTGAATCCTTCTCAACCACAACAGTCTTTTGAGAAACTGGAGCTTGGCTTGTTTAGGTAACACTCACCTCTCCCTACCTTATTCTGGGGTTTTTTTCTTTATGTTCACCCCTCCCCTCACCACTAACACTCTTTTCACGCCCCTCAGGGTTTATAGTAGTTGTTACAACTATTTTCTTTTAAGAGACAACAGAGGTGGCTTTCTTTGACTTTTAGAGATCGGATTGTAGTTCTCTTGTGCATGGCTTTCTTGGCCGAGATGGAGGGCTTGCTAGGGCCTTGAGACATCTTAAAAAACTTAAGAAGTTGAGAGCTTCTAAAACTTGAGAGAATTTGAGAGGAGTGAAATGAAAGTGTGAATAAAATGAGCAATTTCTATCTACTTTTATAGAAGAATAGGTACCTGTTACAGCAGGTCATAACTCTGCTTGGTTCATGCTAGCAAGTATCTCTAAAAAAAAGACCTAAAAATGGTGGGAAAACGATCAAGAGATTAGAAGAAAGGACATAATAAACAAACAAAGTGACGCAGAATGTCGCTTATCATATCAGTCCGATAAGAAAAGCGCGGAAGACTAAACACAAGTCATTAGTCTTAATTCGGTGATTATCCACTAATCACCAAGATTAGTAAAAACCATGAAGATTAGAGCAAGATCAAGCTCTTAATCCAACACCAATGGCCATCTATAGCCACGACCTGATTACGAGAATGTTCTGATAAGCAAGGTTTCGTGAAGAGCAGGACGTTCATGAGAACAAGGCCGAACGTTCACCACCAAAAAGAGTAGACGTCCACCAAAAAACCACAAAAGAGTAGAAGTCCACCAAAAGAGAGTTAAAACGTTCACCATAACAAGCCTAGACCCTTCACAAGAACAAATACAAAATAGTTCGGAGAACGTTCACCTCTTGGCGACCAGAACCCTCATGGAGGTGATTTCATGACAGACTAAGTACAAGATTGAGTCCTCCACATGGGGGCTTAGAAGCCACCCAGAACTCCTTTAATGTTGGTCCAGGGCCTTCCTGACAAATTCCCGGTGACCCTCTTAGAAAATCTGTTGAAATTTTGTGGAAACTTAGACGACCAACGAGAACCAGTTTCGTGAAGGTTAGAACATCCACGAGAACAAGTTTCGCGAGGGTTTGAAGCGTCCACGAGAACAAGTTTCGTGAACACTAGAACGTCCACGAAACAAGTTTCGTGAATAGCAGAATATTCACTAGAACAAGAGTAGAACTTCACTAGAACAAGACCAAAACATTCACTAGAACAAGTACAAAGCATTCACGAGAACCAGAACACAAAAGTTTCGAGATGCTCC
This sequence comes from Apium graveolens, assembly GCF_009905375.1. NCBI lineage: Eukaryota > Viridiplantae > Streptophyta > Magnoliopsida > Apiales > Apiaceae > Apium > Apium graveolens. Next base: position 6,169 of record NW_027418202.1, on the reverse strand, counting down.
ACGATCCAGCCGACCAGGACCACCATGGAGGTGGCGCCATGACCCAACAAGAGCAGGAGGAGCCGAGTCCTCTACACTGGGGGGCTTACGGACGAGTAGAACCTCCTGCAAAAAAAATTACAGGACGTCCACCTCCCGGTCAACAGGAGGCTCACCCCCAGCCGACCAGGAAGGGCCGAGTCCTCCACATGGAGGCTCTAGCCGATCAGGACCTCCTGGAAGGTGGTCCAGGACCTCCTTGAGGTTTTCGATAAACCTCCTGTGAAAATTTTTGAAAATTTTTGGAAAATTGGGGAAAATTTGGAAAAAAAATTGGAAATTTTCTGGATTTTAAACTAGCCTTGATTAGGGCCTATTAGTGAGATTTAACCCAATTAGGTTCGATAATGTATATAACACGTAATTAACCTGAATCAAGGGTAATTAATGGATCGTATGATATAATTAGCCCCGTTTAAGGCCAGTTAACTTATTCGCACACTTGATTAGCGTGGGTTAGGGATAATTAGTTGTTTATGCATATTAATTAGTCCTGGTTAATACCCATTAGCCCCAATTAGGGCAGATTAGCCTCGATTAAGGCCAATTAGCATATTTTAGCTTATAATTAGGCTATTTGAAGCCTAATTAGCAGCTTATACATGGAGATTAGCCCCGCTTAGGTCCGATTAGCCTCGCTTAAGGCCTGTTAGCAGCTTTCACTCCATAATTGACCTTGACGAAGGTTAATGGGTGATACACGCTCGCTTTTTAGTCCTTATTACGACCGTTTAGTGTTGAACACTGTTCAATTGGCCTGTGCAAAGGCCCTAAGTGTATATACTCACAGTATATAAGTCGCTATAAGCGTATAGGTTGCTCCACACTTTATGATAAAACGACGATACCCATGAAGGGCCGATACCCGTGAAGGGACGAAAGTACCCTGAGTCGCGAATAGACCATTACAACTTCTATGAAAACTCAAGTAGTATTCTTGAAAGTTGGGGGCAAATGATATGGATAGAAAATATATCCTAAAGACATATTAAATGTCACAATAATTATGATTGCAATTCCTGTCCAAAGTTCAATACAAACCAGGTTGGTCAAGGCTTGTTACAGACTAAAGACTGCCAAAGTCATTGAGGCCACGAGCAGAGGTCGTCAAGGTCCACGAACATGAGCTGTTCATGAACTAGGCCTAGTATGGCTGAAAGAACAGAGACATGACGTCCAACATGAACACTAACTCCTACAAGGAAAGATCTAGAATTCCTCGCCTTACGGGAGTCCTAATTACCATCTAAGTTGGAGATTTGTCCACCGAGTCTCTCAACACCAGTCTAACCATAGACTCGCCTTTATATGTAAGGCTCCATCCCTCAACCTAGAACTATGTTTTGGCTTGATCTCTACAATACAGAGTTACATAGGCATCTTGCGAGGATAGCCAGTCCCCATCACAAGAACTAGGGGTGTAATCGAGCTGAGCCGAGCCGAATACTGCCAGACTCAGCACGGCTCGAGCTCGATTAAAATAGCTTGGGCTCGAACTCGAGCTCGAGCTCGACCGAGCCTTCAATTTCAAGTTCGAAGCTCGGCTCGTAAAAGGTTCGGTAGGTTCGAGTTCGGCTCGAAAGCTCAAATTAATTCACTAAATATTAAAAAAATTGAAATACGATTGGTTCGACTCGAGTTCGGCTCGAGTTCGACTCGATACAAATAAGTCATATATAATTTTTTTTAAATATAATAAAAAATTAAAAAATAATAGAGGCTCGATAAGACTCGTGAACCTTACGAGCCGAATAATTTAAAGCTCGAGCTCGGCTCGGTTAAAAATTAGAAAAGCTCGAGCTCGGATCGATTATTTTTTAGCCGAATTCGAGTTTTTACGAGCCGAGCTCGAGTAGCTCACGAACAATTTGGCTCGTTTGCACCCCTAGCAAGAACAACCATTAAACCTCGAAACTCACAAATTCTAGCATTAAATACTAACGAACCCTAGTTTTTATTCCATGACAGTAAACAAAGTTAATAAATGAGTTTCATTTGATTATTGATTTTCATATAATAATATAAAAAATATTATATCAACTTGTGATCGTAACAAAAATTAACTCTTAATGATACATAAATAAAATAATTATATGAATTATAATATGGCACGTGCTTTGCACAGGTATTCATGCTAGTTTTATTATAGTCTTTGGTACATTGATGAATGTTACAAAATTTTAACAAACTTCTAGTTATTTTCTTCTTGTTGACAACGAAAAATAAAGTCGAATTTTAGTAAATGAAACTTGTGAATTGATCAGGTCCGACCAGAGGGATGATATCTAGGTCGATTGTGTAGGCCCCAAAATTTTATAGTTAGTACTATTACTACACTTCAGTCCCAACAGTAAAAAACACTTAACACATTTTGGGGAGCTATAATCAATATAATAATAGGTTGTTTGCTTTTAACAAGTGCGGGATTTTGACCTAAGACAGTTGAAATTTTGAGGAAAGTACAAAAGATCATGAACAATAATTTAATGACAATAGAGTCGACGGAATATTAATGTACAATATTAATTTCATTATTAATTATTAAAATTAATTAATTAATTAATTAATATTAAATTAATTAATTAATATTAAATTAATCAATTAATTAAAATAATTAAAAACTAATTAAAATTAATTGATAAAATAAATCAGATTTATTTTTAAGTAAATAAATAAATAAAAGAATTTTATGAATTTAAAATGATTAAATAAAAAAAATTATTTTTAAAATAACAGAATATCATTTTTGAAATGTTTTTAAAAAGAAAGGACTGAAATGCAAAATAGGTGAAAGGTGGGTGATGAAAATGTAATTTCACCACCACCTCCACCCACGCCACCGGCAGCCATGGCCGCCGCCATCGAGCTCGCCCGCGGCGAATGAACCTGCCAGAATCATGCAAAAATAACAGGGATTGATCGTTACATCGCCAGGAACTTGTTGCCATTCTTGAACTGTCCACAAACGTAATCGATTGGCCGGAAATTGAGGTTGAAGCTTCGCCGCCGGCGAGCTTCCCCAGATTCCGACGATCGATTTCGGCCTTCAACATACTATTTGTCACACGATATGATTGCCCATAACACGATCTATTCATTGATGCAAGTTGTATATACCCAGGTTTAACGGATCAAAATCCGGCCAGAATATAAATTTTTCCGGTGAATTACTCAAGTAGACCAAGAACATTCAAACTCAAAAATCAAACAAACTTTTCTACATGTTATTGAACTCGGTTTTTGACATATAATATACCAAATTGACTAGAAAAATATTATCTACACGATGGAATCATCAAATTATATCAACAATATCAAGAACAAATTTTCATAATTTAATCTTTAATAAATTGAAATAAAATAATTAAATAAGAAAGAATACTTGGATTCTTGCACAAAAAAGATGGTGGATTCGGAAAGGGTTTTTCTAGAGATTCGTTTTGATATGTAGCACGCCCGAATCGGAGTTCGATAACGCCTTCGTTCGTACGTTTGATTCTCAAAAATGTAACGTTTTTAGGGTTTTTTCATATTAACTTTTGCTGACCATTTAAATTATAAAGTGAATGTTACATTTGTAATTATAGATATTTCCGGTGTAAATATTCATTGAGAATAATAAAAAATATTTTTGGAATTTTCTCTCAGTCAAGACTTTTATATAAATATTTGTGTCACAAACTAAATTATATATTTAGAGGGAAACAAAAGGTGGATTTTAGACGCTTACAATATTTATTTTCATTTTATTGATATCATTTATTTTTATTTTATTTTCATCTTTTCCAAAATTGGTTAAGGTTGTTATTGAATTATTTAATTAAGTAAACACATATTACTCTCCAAATTAATTGATGATGCAAATATTATTTTTGAAAAAGAGTGACTAGTGGGTTCTCTTATTATATTTTAATTTTATGAATATTTAGAAAACAAATCCTAGCAATAATAAGTCTAGATAATTCTAGAATATGGTGGAGAATTCTAGAATATGGTAGAGTATACTCTAGTTATAATTTAGGTTAGTAAGCTAACCTTAGTTAAGTGAGTCTATAAAATAAATCTTACTTTACTAAATGATCACCTCTTCCTAAATCCCTAAATTTTCCCCCAAATATTTTTAGTCACAAAAATTGGCTAGGTCGGAGATCATAATTTGTGGTTTGTGGAAGATCAAGATGAGTTTGGGTGATTCAAGGAGAATTTTAGTTTAAGAAGATTAAAATTCTACTCAACTCTAACTAAAAGATTATATTAAGGTAATCATTCTTTACCGATGATTTTTTTAATTGGTAGAAGCATATGATTTATCTTGAAATTTTAATTAAGCACCTAGCATTTTGTGTAGCTTCATAAATGAATGAATTAAGAATGAGTGAGTATGTGATTTTAGTAATTATTATGTAGTAATTAGAGTGTGATTTTGGAAGCTAATTAATATCTTAATTAGTGAATAAAAATTATTTGGGCTATTAGGGTCCAAATTGAAGAAATTGGGCCTTACCGATAATCAATTAAATTAGAATTCGGGTTAAGGATGAAATTGGGTATTGTTTTGATTTTAGTAAATTAATTGAAGAAGTGGTGGTTTTGTGTTGTTGGAATTAAAGAGGCGGATGTGGAGTGAGTGACGAGAAGTGTTCGAGAGGCCGGAAAATCGGGAACCCCGCGATGGCGGTGGAGGCAGCGGCGATTGACGACGAAAGTGGAAGAGGAGAAGGAGGTGGGTGGTCTGTGATTGAGGAGGTGTTTGTGTATGTGCTATGTGTGTTGTGTGTTTGTGTGAGTGTTTGAGTATGCGTGCATGTCTGATATTTGTGTGTGTGTTGAGCGTGTGTGGCGGGGAAAACGGCGAAACTACCCTCGGCAAATGGTGGTGGCGTTGATCTTAGGCAGAGAGAGAGAAATGTAGTGGTCGGAGTTTGACCGGATATGGAGTTCGAGATCGAGTTTCAAAAAAACGAATGGGTAGAACTGTAGATCGGGAAAAGGGGAGAAAAGAGAAAATAGGATAAAAATATCTACGTTTGGGACTCGCCGGAAAATTTTCCAGACGAGGACCGGACGCCAACCACCGTTGGTGCCGCCATGAATGCAGTTGGGTGTAGTGGTGAAGAAGAAGGAAGAAGATAAGGGAAGAACAGTCCTTTGCCATTACATTAAAATAATTGTTATAAAAAGGATCAAATAATAATAAAATACTTGGAAAATTGTGAAAATAAATACTAAAATAAGGAGATAGTAATAAATAAATTGAAATGAAAATAGATTGAGGAATATTGTGATGAGTAATAATTGCAAATAATTAAAAAGGATTTTAATGATAACTGTGAGGGATGTTATACTGTGATCGGCTTATTAATTTAATAATATTTGGTACAAGAGACTAAATTACTAAAAATGAAAATATTAATGGGATGTAAGTTTGATCATTATACTAGATAAGCCGAACTATTGGACAACTCATTAGAAATATTAAATTCTTTAAGTAATATTGAAGATAAGTAATTAAAGGGTTAACATCAAGATTGTCTCTTGACTTTAATTTGAAATTTATTTCGACAACTAATATTATTATGTAAGTGGGGGATTAGTTAATAATTATAGTGAGACAATATTAATTGACCTTGGATCGTTGTAGTAAATACTTTAAGTGTACTGAGTATAGATCTCTAATCAGAAATTTATTTGCAAATAGTTAATATTTTGTAATTTGGGATATTTCTCACTTAAAAGAGAAATATTTTTTTAGATATAAATTGGGAACAAGAATATCCTTATATTATTTAAATGACTAATCGAGTTATTTTCTAAGGCTAAAATTCTTTCGATATTTAATAAATTTGATTTGAGGAAGAGTTAAATAGAATTAGCACCAAGAAAATTAGAAGTTTTAAGCGCGATCAAATATATAAAAAACTATTTAAGGTCTATAAGAGGAGGTATTTTGAATATTTATAATAAAATGTTTTGATTTGATGTATTATTTAAAAAAACCCGAAGGGAATATTTAACCCGTAAAGGTGAATTTTCACTGCTAGTGCGCTTTATATCGGAGACAGACAAGTTTTTTGTGCTCCACTTCCTATTTATAATTATATATAATTTTACTGATGGTGAATTACGGATT
>NW_027418201.1:0-76925 GCF_009905375.1 Apium graveolens | reverse complement strand
CTTATATTTATTGCAATGCTTTTCTTGCAAAACTCAAAAAAAACATCGCATACGAGCATTTATGGTATAGTGCCGAAAACATAAACAGGTGATAGATTGCATTCGGAAAACTACCTCACAAACTATGAGGAGGCCCCTCCATTAGCTCCTTTTGTGAGCTATCTTTGGTAACGATATCATGCCAGTACAATAATTCCATTCTGGTAGCCCTAGGTACATGTTGGACCCTAGATCATATTGTCAACCCCGATTTACTCCTTCATGAGCTACCATGAAAATCCTGCAAGTTATAAAACACCTTCAAATACTATATTTCATTATCGACTGGATCCTAGCTAGTCATAGGGCTATACATACCCGACCTGAGTCGAGCTGATTTTTGACATAAACGAGTCGAGTTTATATTTTTTCTGATGAATCGAACTGTGTCGAGCTTCTTTCTTGAATAAAAAAGCGTGTTCGAACTCGAATTCATTTACTAACGGGCCGAACTTGAGGTTGTTCGCAACAAATACGAGTCGAGCCGAGTTCGAGCCCAACCGAGCAACTCTTTGACAAATAAAATATCAAAATAAAAATCAACCTTGTCGGTCCAACCTAACCAATTCGAGCCCAACCAAATTATCTAAACATTTAATTTAAGCCCAACCCTATTATCTAAAAGACTAAACTTATATTATCAATCCCTCTATCATCTGTTCTTTGTTCTGAGTTCTTGATCCTATATTACCATTTTTACTTATCTCGAAAACATCAACAAATCTCGTCAAAAATATAACAACCCCCATGACCTCACCACTTGCTTTTCCCACCATTCTTAATCCTAGTATCAAGCTCTTGTTTGTTGAGACGGGTGTTGACTACGATCAATACTGGAAAATTACCTCCTCCTTATTTTAATTAAGTGCGGCTTCTGATTCAGGATTTTATCAATAAAGTGCAGCTTTAGATTTATGGTTTTATTAAGAAGTGAAGAATTTGTAAACAGTTGTTTAAAGATATTTGTTCCCTTAGAACCAGAACCCCTTCGGCTCGAACTAGATAGATATTGCTGGAGGGAGGTCTCTAGTACGGACCCGGAGGCCTGTCCGGGTGGATCCAACACGGGAACTTTCCAAGGGCAAGTGAAAAGGCTTGGATCAACCACATCTGTATACATGTCATAAACATCCTTGATGCCACTTTGCCATTCCATATCCAGGTTCACATGACGCATCTGATCATCATGATCATCCATCATCTAAAGAAACTCATTGGATCCATGATACAATTCACAAGCTTTCTCCACTCTATCTTCCTCCTTTTCATCTCCTTGGCATGCTTCTTCTCAAGGAGAGCGGCTTTGTCCTCTGCTTGATGTGCCTTAGACTCCCACTTATCTGAAGAGATATTCATCTTTTTCATGGAGGTTTGCAGTGCAGCGTAGTCACTCCCCATCTTGATGCTTTATGTAGAAGATGCAATAAAGTAGGGATTGGCCTTGCAAAGAAAAAAAAAAGAGAAGTCGTAAGAAGGTTAACTCCAAAGGGAATAGAGGTAAAATACTAAGATCAAGCAAGACTCAAGAGGGCCGAGTCCCCAACACAGAAAGTCTCGGCCGGCCTCGAGTAGATTCTCACCCGATGAGACGTGAAGAAGGTCTAGGGGAGTGATGCAATTCTTGGATCATTCAAGAACAAGGGATGAACTTTTGAACACCAAGTCATTGGTTGATATGCCCCATAAAGGTTTGAAGGGGATCTTCACATTTTCATCTGAATCTTTGACCCTTTTCTTTCCAGAGCCGGAGGCCTCAAGGAGTGTCGGGACTTTGGGAATGCAATTAACCGGCTTGGCAGCTTCCCTGGCCATCATTCCCGTAATCATGTCACTCTTATCAGTACGTGCATCTAGGGCCTCTTCAACTTAAACAAAACAAAGAAAAAATGGATATAAGAACAAACTTGACCAAGTTTGAGATAGAATAAAAATAAATATCCTCTCTAAAAAGGTTGTTAATGCCAGCCTCGACGAGCTTCGTCTCCGTAACAAACTCCCAATAAGGGGTCCTTCCATTATCATCAATAAGGAGATCAAGATCGTAGAGCTCAGCATTTGTGAGGTGAAGGATGTAGTGAGCAATGTCTACTGGACAGCTGAAATCACGTATGAATTAAACTCCCCAGTCACCCTACTTCCCCTCCAAGACCACAAACTTTTTGTTCCACTAGTTATTAAAGTCATTGAGAGAATACGTGTTCACAATGTGAGGAACACGGGGCATGTGTTGTAGAAGAACCCAGTCGGGCCTGAAGGAAGGAGATGCCTTCAACATGAAAATACTTCAGAACATTGAAACACTCAGTGGAATACCAAGGTCGTTGGCACTCAGATTGCAAGTCCTCTCATTGGACTTGGCTTTGCAAACTTCTACACAATCAGGCCCGAGGTAACTTGACTGAATCTCATCGACGTCCTCTTCATCGAGCATGCTCTTATGCTTGAATGCATCAAATTGAACGATGCTCGGATACTCATCATCCTACGCATCAAGCATGCTTCTTAAACTATTGGAACAACGGTTATGGGAATAGGGAAAATGAAAACTATACCTTTCAGAGATCGGATTGTAGTTCTCTTTTGCATGGCTTTCTTGGCCGAGATGGAGGGCTTGCTAGGGCCTTGAGACATCTTAAAAAACTTAAGAAGTTGAGAGCTTCTAAAACTTGAGAAAATTTGAGAGGAGTTGAAATGAAAGTGTGAATGAAAATGAGCACTTCTCATCTTCTTTTATAGAAGAATAGGTAAATGCTACAACAGGTCATAACTCTGCTTGGTTCGTGCCAGCAGGTATCTCTCGAAAAAAGACCTAAAAATGGTAGGAAAAATGATCAAGAGATTAGAAGAAAGGACATAATAAACAAACAAAGTGACGCAGAATGTCGCTTATTGTATCAGTTGTTATTTCCCAAGGAACTAACAATGAGATTTACAGAAGGGGGGTCGAATGTAAATCTCAAAACTCTTTCAAGTTTTGAGCAGTTTGAAAAGCTAAGTCTATGATGAACAAATGTGTGTGAATTGCTTTGTGCAGTTGCAGACAGGTGTATATTCAAAAACACATATGTAAAGAACACAAAGGCTTTAAAAACTTTTCTGATGGATTGTTGTTCCACCAGAGATGTATATTTCATAAAATATGTGATACAAAGAATTTTACACAGCTGCTTCCTAGTACAAACTAGATGATTTTCTCTCTTAGTTTTTCTAAACAGCTCTGGAAAATTCACACCTAATTACTAGCTGCAACCTAGTTTATATTCCACCAAGTTTACAAGTGAAGACAAAAATAAATACAATTATAAAATTGGTCTTCACATGTTTTTTCTTCTTTTCTCTATCCAATGCAACCAAAGATAAATTATGAATCTTTGAATACTTCATTGTTTGCACCAGAATGGAAATGCTGGTTTTCTTTCATTCCTCCAAAAGGCTACCACATTCCAATTGTCTCTATCAACCCATGTGCCTCTTTCAGCTTATGAATTGTCACTATCAACTGCTATAGAACTGAGCATCCATTGAAGCTTTCATCCGTTGATGGCTTAATCCGTTAATGCCCTTATCCGTTGATGCACCTATCCGTTGATGTTTTGGTGACATCAGTTGATGCTTTAGCTGTGGCGCCCTCCAAACCTGGGTCAGAAGTTTGGGGTCCACACACACATACCTTATTTATAACATGCTTATAATAATAATAAAGATAATAATAATATGCAGTGACCCTACTTACCAACTACTATAGACCGCAACAGGTTAAAGTATGCACACAAGCCAAATACATCTACTTATATTACAAACCGTTCAAAACCCAACTATCCAAACTCAGAACTGAGTATTAAACGTTATTACAAACTTTTACAAACTTAAAATTATCCCAAAAGAAGCCTACTAGCTCAGCTTGATCAACCTGAACCCCTAGCTCTCGCGCTCGACTGGGGATCCTCGTTACTAACTGGTTCCTTTTTAACTGGAACGAACATAAACAACATCGCACAAATGAGCTAACTAGCTCAGCAAGTCACAATGACAAAACTGAGAATAATGATCATCAGGTAAATATGGTTATGATATCAAGTGAACAATGGATTATGATTTAGAACTGGATATTATATTTTCATTTTAAAAACCAAGGTTAGGCTGCTGATCAGTCATGTACTAACCCCGAGCAAAGCACACAGCACTGCTCTAACTATTGGGTCCAAGGCACACATTGGCCTAACTTGACCATTATATGGTCTGACCACGAATCTGGTCCACAATTTTATAAAAACAATCCAATTCTACCATAATAACAGAATAAGCAGTAATAAACAATAAACAGGATCATTAACAACATTGGACGTTCAATAATGAAAATGGTTTCAATCTGTATAAAGATCAATATGGCATTTCCAAAGCTTGGCTGTTAGGTAATGAAAGAATTGGATAACAAAGGAATCAACATTTCAGGGTTCCAAGGATTTGGTCTTTCAAAGCATAAGATACAATGGTTTGAATGTGTAAGCAATCTGGTTCAGTGTTTAATATTTAGTTTGTATGTATTTGTGGAGTAGTATCGTATATTTAAGGTTCATATATGGGTATACAATAATCAATGGTCTAGAAAGAATCAGGTTACGGCTCAAGATCAATAATTGGAATCAAGGTTTAGGGTTCAGTGCTTCAAAGCACTTGCAATATAGAACAGGAATATCAATCACTGCAATATCTCGAGAAGGTTCTGAACACTTTCCTGGTACTAGCTTACTACACCGCACTTGCTCTCAATCACCACTGTCTTACTCCTTGACTATCTGTTTCCCTTTCCTACGCCTTGCCTCTTCTGCTCACATATCATAAGCATCTATCAATATTTAACTCATACGATTCTATTTGACACATACTTCTATCTACCCTTCGATTCACCCAAATCCGGTTAACAGATTCAAAGTTATGCAATAAACAAGTAAACATCGAATATACAGACCGACAGATAACCAACAAGTCACATATAACACATAATACGTCACATAATCAATGATATATCATTTATAAAGAAGTCTCAGGTCATAAATAGGCTTTCGGATATTTAAAATGATTTTTAAAACATTTTTCGGAGTTAAAACAGATCGTTGAATCAATTTCGAAGTAGTAAATAGGGTTCGGTTGGCCAATTCTGGCTTCAAAACAATTTCATAATAATTATCGAGCCTTGATAACAATTTAAAATAATATTTTAAAGCTCGAAACTATTTTTCGGAATTTTTAAATCATTTTTATATAATTAAATCTAATTAAATAATTAATTAAAATCTATTAATAATTAATTAAATAAATTAATCAATTAATTTTCGAATTAATTGACCAATTAATCAATTAATTATTAACTAAAACTAATTAACTAATTAATTTAGATTTATTTTTGAATTAAAAATAAATTTTAGAATTAAATTAATAATTTTTTTGGAATTTTCAGAAATTAAAATCGAATTTTTATAATTAAAATAAATAGGAAATATGATTTTTAAATATTTTCAAAACAGGAATCCAAAATTTGCAAGTTCTGGAAACCTCAGGGACCTAACTGTTTCTTCCCCAAAAGATAAGGTACCAAACTGCAATTTTACAACCCCCGTCGCCGGAAAATACAGGGTTGGCCGGAGAACGCGATTCCGGAACCCTCACCTCACCACAAGCTCCAGATCACATCTACAGACAACCAGGAACTTATTCATGCAATCAAATCATGCAAATAATCCCAGACTTGGCCGGCAATTGGCCAAGAACATCGTCGGTTTCCGGCGAACTTCGGAAATTTTCAAAACACAACTCCCTTCGATTCAGACATCCTCTGGTAACGAGATATATACCAATCGATTGCAAATTTCATAAGGGACATAATCCACTATAAATCAACAGCTAATAACCCCTAAATCAAAAAGCCCCAAATTTCAATTGAAAACATTCATACGGGTTATAAATCCTAATTTTAAAATTCGAGAATTAAACCCACTTTTGAGCATGTTATTGAACTCCAAATCAGACGTATGACATATGAAAATCATCAGGAAAACAAGCTCTACAACATGCAAGCATCAAATCATACAAACAATCATCCGAACAAAAATTCATATTTTTAATAAAATTAATTCGAAAATAAATAATTTTTCAGAAAATAAACCTTGATTTCTGCAGTGATTTGGAACATATAATCTGATAGAACACCTCAAGACCTTTGGATTGAGTACTCGAGCTTTTCAAACGGACTCCGGTAACACCTCCGATTGTTGGTTTGATTCTTAGAAAGGTTTATGAATATATGAATTTTCTCTGGAAATTTATATAATTACTGACTACAAATGATTTTTGATACGAAATAAAATACGGTAAAGGCTATTTATAATTACGGAAAATTAGTATCCCCTTGGATCATTCCGGATATAAAACGGTACGTTTATTTGTAAAAACTGATCCAAACGGTATCGGTTTTCGGGACAATTATCCAGATCAGTACAATTTGTACTGCGGTCTTGGTCTCAGTGCCTGGTTACACGTATAACGAGGTGATAATTGGGATAGTTTAATAAAAAGCTCCCGTTTATCAAAAATACGAGTTTTATTGATTTACCGAAACGAATATTGTATCGAAAATGTTGCACCGGGACCCGCGCAAGACAAACCGTACACCGGATCGAAAAAGTCGAAATATGGAATATGCTCGGAATATTACACTTGGGTTAGGAAGGAGTTCTCGGAAGAGTTTCGGGTTCCAAAAACGTAACAACGACGTCGGTTGGTTCCCGTTTTTATAAAATAGATTCTAAATACTCGGAAAAAGATTTTATAAATTTCATATGATCCTTATAAATCCATAAATCATCATAAAAATAATTAGGAAGATATGATAATTATCTATATTTTATTTTGGACATATAAAAATTAAAATACTCAATTAATAATATTTTTAAACATCCAAACACATTTAATACTTAACAATTAATTTACAGAACAGATACTGAACACATATATTAATTATTTATTAGCAAAAATAATTACACGATATATCCCAGATATTAATTAGCAGTTGAAGCTTTATCTGTTGAAGCATTCATCCGCTGATGGATGTTATCGGTTGAAGCTTTAGAGACATCCGTTGAAGCTTTGTTTCTCATCCGTTGAAGGCCTTTAATTTATCAGTTGATACTACTTCACTTATACAAAATTACAAGGCATGAAATATTTACAATTAGCCCTCCTATTTGCATATCCACTAGTAATCAACATGACTTATAATTTCCTACAATATTTAAGAATTGTAGCTTAAATACAAAGACTGGAATGTGCTACAATACTAAACTTATTTTTAAGTAAAGCTACTCCATCAACAGATAGCCAAAGTGGTCTTATCCGTTGAGGCTACAAACACTAGTTTTCTACTTAAGTGTTTTGTTTAACTTATCATCAAACTAATACACATGTATTCCTAACAATCTCCCCCTATTTATGTTTACTAGAATTGTAGGCATAAATTCAGGGTTAACTTGATGATAACAAAACACTTAACAAAAGTATAAATTGAAACTAAGTAGAAATATAAAACTGCTGCAAAAGTGTATGTACTGAGATAGAGTTGAAGATTTACAGTGTTTCCAAGGGTGCTCTTCTAGCCTGAACACTTCCTTTATATTTGAACACTAGCCTTTCTGGTAGCTGTCTGTAGGCACCTATTCCCCTTACTTCCTCCAGCTCATCCAGGTAGAGTTCAATATCTGTAAATTCTTTTAAGTCACAAATGTGAACATAATCATCCTTTGAGATTTGTGGCTTAGGATTAGGCTTTTGTTTCTGAGTGAATTTCCTTGAGGTTGGGGGAGGTATGGATTTTTTTATTTGTCTTTTCTGTTCCTTTGGTGGTGGAGGAGTGGTTAAGAAGGTAGGCAATTGATTTTTTGATTTGTCTTTTCTGTTCCTTGTGGTGAGGGATATCCGTTGAAGAAGGAAAAGAAGTAGAAATTGAAAGTGACATAATTGTTGAATCTGTGTGGATTGATTTTAAATTAAGTGACACAGATTCTTCAAGTAAGTCTGAAAGAATTGGCTGGTGATCCAACAAATCATCTAAAAGATGATGATCACCAGTACTTAAGTGGGGCTCATCCCTGAGTTGTAAAGAGGGAGAATCAGGAAGTGATGTGAAAATCATGTCCACATCCAAAGAAGGTGATGGAGAACTTGGTGTTTGATGTGTATCAATTATGAGAGAATGGGGCTGTGACTCCACATTTGTTAGAGCCACATCAAACTGAATTTGGGAAGGCATAGATACAAGTGATTGTATCTGTGCAGTGTGTGCACCCAGTGATGATTCTAGGGTTTTCACCTTCTTTCACCTTGTGAAGGTTTTTATAGGTGAGTGTGTGGCTTCAGTGTCCCTCCCCCTTTTGTTCTGTGTCCCTGGTTGGGGACTATTTTCAATCGTTACACCCTTTTGGGAGGGTGCAACTAGGGATGAGTTTGAATCCTTCTCAACCACAACAGTCTTTTGAGAAACTGGAGCTTGGCTTGTTTAGGTAACACTCACCTCTCCTACCTTATTCTGGGGTTTTTCTTTATGTTCACCCCTCCTCTCACCACTAACACTCTTTTCACGCCCCTCAGGGTTTATAGTAGTTGTTACAACTATTTTCTTTTAAGAGACAACAAAGGTGGCTTTCTTTGACTTTTAGAGATCGGATTGTAGTTCTCTTGTGCATGGCTTTCTTGGCCGAGATGGAGGGCTTGCTAGGGCCTTGAGACATCTTAAAAAACTTAAGAAGTTGAGAGCTTCTAAAACTTGAGAGAATTTGAGAGGAGTTGAAATGAAAGTGTGAATGAAAATGAGCAATTCTCATCTACTTTTATAGAAGAATAGGTACCTGTTACAGCAGGTCATAACTCTGCTTGGTTCGTGCTAGCAAGTATCTCTAAAAAAAAAGACCTAAAAATGGTAGGAAAACGATCAAGAGATTAGAAGAAAGGACATAATAAACAAACAAAGTGACGCAGAATGTCGCTTATCATATCAGTCCTATAAGAAAAGCGCGGAAGACTAAACACAAGTCATTAGTCTTAATTCGGTGATTAATCACACTAATCACCAAGATTAGTAAAAACCATGAAGATTAGAGCAAGATCAAGCTCTTAATCCAACACCAATGGCCATCTATAGCCACGACCTGATTACGAGAATGTTCTGATAAGCAAGGTTCGTGAAGAGCAGGACGTTCATGAGAACAAGGCCGAACGTTCACCACCAAAAAGAGTAGAACGTCCACCAAAAAACCAAAAAGAGTAGAACGTCCACCAAAAGAGAGTAAAACGTTCACCATAACAAGCCTAGAACCTTCACAAGAACAAATACAAAATAGTTCGGAGAACGTTCACCTCTTGGCCGACCAGAACCATCATGGAGGTGATTTCATGACAGACTAAGTACAAAGATTGAGTCCTCCACATGGAGGGCTTAGAGCCACCCAGAACCTCCTTTAATGTTGGTCCAGGGCCTCCTGACAAATTCCCGGTGACCCTCTTAGAAAATCTGTTGAAATTTTGTGGAAACTTAGACGCCCAACGAGAACCAGTTTCGTAAAGGTTAGAACATCCACGAGAACAAGTTTCGCGAGGGTTGAAGCGTCCACGAGAACAAGTTTCGTGAACACTAGAACGTCCACGAAACAAGTTTCGTGAATAGCAGAATATTCACTAGAACAAGAGTAGAACCTTCACTAGAACAAGACCAAAACATTCACTAGAACAAGTACAAAGCATTCACGAGAACCAGAACACAAAAGTTTCGAGATGCTCCACGATCCAGCCGACCAGGACCACCATGGAGGTGGCTCCATGACCCACCAAGAGCAGGAGGAGCCGAGTCCTCTACACTGGGGGGCTTAAGGACGAGTAGAACCTCCTGCAAAAAAAATTACAGGACGTCCACCTCCCGGTCAACAGGAGGCTCACCCCCAGCCGACCAGGAAGGGCCGAGTCCTCCACATGGGAGGCTCTAGCCGATCAGGACCTCCTGGAAGGTTGGTCCAGGACCTCCTTGAGGTTTTCCGATAAACCTCCTGTGAAAATTTTTGGAAAAATTGGGAAAATTTGGAAAAAAAATTGGAAATTTTCTGGATTTTAAACTTAGCCTTGATTAGGGCCTATTAGTGAGATTTAAACCCAATTAGGTTCGATTAATGTATATAACACGTAATTAACCTGAATCAAGGGTAATTAATGGATCGTATGATATAATTAGCCCCGTTTAAGGCCAGTTAACTTATTCGCACACTTGATTAGCGTGGGTTAGGGATAATTAGTTGTTTATGCATATTAATTAGTCCTGGTTAATACCCATTAGCCCCAATTAGGGCAGATTAGCCTCGATTAAGGCCAATTAGCATATTTTAGCTTATAATTAGGCTATTTGAAGCCTAATTAGCAGCTTATACATGGAGATTAGCCCCGCTTAGGTCCGATTAGCCTCGCTTAAGGCCTGTTAGCAGATTTCACTCCATAATTGACCTTGACGAAGGTTAATGGGTGATAAACGCTCGCTTTTTAGTCCTTATTACGACCGTTTAGTGTTGAACACTGTTCAATTGGCCTGTGCAAAGGCCCTAAGTGTATATACTCACAGTATATAAGTCGCTATAAGCGTATAGGTTGCTCCACACTTTATGATAAAACGACGATACCCATGAAGGGCCGATACCCGTGAAGGGACGAAAGTACCCTGAGTCGCGAATAGACCATTACAACTTCTATGAAAACTCAAGTAGTATTCTTGAAAGTTGGGGGCAAATGATATGGATAGAAAATATATCCTAAAGACATATTAAATGTCACAATAATTATGATTGCAATTCCTGTCCAAAGTTCAATACAAACCAGGTTGGTCAAGGCTTGTTACAGACTAAAGACTGCCAAAGTCATTGAGGCCCACGAGCAGAGGTCGTCAAGGTCCACGAACATGAGCTGTTCATGAACTAGGCCTAGTATGGCTGAAAGAACAGAGACATGACGTCCAACATGAACACTAACTCCTACAAGGAAAGATCTAGAATTCCTCGCCTTACGGGAGTCCTAATTACCATCTAAGTTGGAGATTTGTCCACCGAGTCTCTCAACACCAGTCTAACCATAGACTCGCCTTTATATGTAAGGCTCCATCCCTCAACCTAGAACTATGTTTTGGCTTGATTCTCTACAATACAGAGTTACATAGGCATCTTGCGAGGATAGCCAGTCCCCATCACAAGAACTAGGGGTGTAATCGAGCTGAGCCGAGCCGAATACTGCCAGACTCAGCACGGCTCGAGCTCGATTAAAATAGCTTGGGCTCGAACTCGAGCTCGAGCTCGACCGAGCCTTCAATTTCAAGTTCGAAGCTCGGCTCGTAAAAGGTTCGGTAGGTTCGAGTTCGGCTCGAAAGCTCAAATTAATTCACTAAATATTAAAAAAATTGAAATATGATTGGTTCGACTCGAGTTCGGCTCGAGTTCGACTCGATACAAATAAGTCATATATAAATTTTTGTAAATATAATAAAAAATTAAAAAATAATAGAGGCTCGATAAGACTCGTGAACCTTACGAGCCGAATAATTTAAAGCTCGAGCTCGGCTCGGTTAAAAATTAGAAAAGCTCGAGCTCGGATCGATTATTTTTTAGCCGAATTCGAGTTTTTACGAGCCGAGCTCGAGTAGCTCACGAACAATTTGGCTCGTTTGCACCCCTAGCAAGAACAACCATTAAACCTCGAAACTCACAAATTCTAGCATTAAATACTAACGAACCCTAGTTTTTATTCCATGACAGTAAACAAAGTTAATAAATGAGAGTTTCATTTGATTATTGATTTTCATATAATAATATAAAAAATATTATATCAACTTGTGATCGTAACAAAAATTAACTCTTAATGATACATAAATAAAATAATTATATGAATTATAATATGGCACGTGCTTTGCACAGGTATTCATGCTAGTTTTATTATAGTCTTTGGTACATTGATGAATGTTACAAAATTTTAACAAACTTCTAGTTTATTGTTCTTCTTGTTGACAACGAAAAATAAAGTCGAATTTTAGTAAATGAAACTTGTGAATTGATCAGGTCCGACCCAGAGGGATGATATCTAGGTCGATTGTGTAGGCCCCAAAATTTTATAGTTAGTACTATTACTACACTTCAGTCCCAACAGTAAAAAACACTTAACACATTTTGGGGAGCTATAATCAATATAATAATAGGTTGTTTGCTTTTAACAAGTGCGGGATTTTGACTTCTAAGACAGTTGAAATTTTGAGGAAAGTACAAAAGATCATGAACAATAATTTAATGACAATAGAGTCGACGGAATATTAATGTACAATATTAATTTCATTATTAATTATTAAAATTAATTAATTAATTAATTAATATTAAATTAATTAATTAATATTAAATTAATCAATTAATTAAAATAATTAAAAACTAATTAAAATTAATTGATAAAATAAATCAGATTTATTTTTAAGTAAATAAATAATTAAAAAGAATTTTATGAATTTAAAATGATTAAATAAAAAAAATTATTTTTAAAATAACAGAATATCATTTTTGAAATGTTTTTAAAAAGAAAGGACTGAAATGCAAAATAGGTGAAAGGTGGGTGATGAAAATGTAATTTCACCACCACCTCCACCCACGCCACCGGCAGCCATGGCCGCCGCCATCGAGCTCGCCCGCGGCGAATGAACCTGCCCAGAATCATGCAAAAATAACAGGGATTGATCGTTACATCGCCAGGAACTTGTTGTCATTCTTGAACTGTCCACAAACGTAATCGATTGGCCGGAAATTGAGGTTGAAGCTTCGCCGCCGGCGAGCTTCCCCAGATTCCGACGATCGATTTCGGCCTTCAACATACTATTTGTCACACGATATGATTGCCCATAACACGATCTATTCATTGATGCAAGTTGTATATACCCAGGTTTAACGGATCAAAAATCCGGCCAGAATATAAATTTTTCCGGTGAATTACTCAAGTAGACCAAGAACATTCAAACTCAAAAATCAAACAAACTTTTCTACATGTTATTGAACTCGGTTTTTGACATATAATATACCAAATTGACTAGAAAAATATTATCTACACGATGGAATCATCAAATTATATCAACAATATCAAGAACAAATTTTCATAATTTAATCTTTAATAAATTCGAAATAAAATAATTAAATAAGAAAGAATACTTGGATTCTTGCACAAAAAAGATGGTGGATTCGGAAAGGGTTTTTCTAGAGATTCGTTTTGATATGTAGCACGCCCGAATCGGAGTTCGATAACGCCTTCGTTCGTACGTTTGATTCTCAAAAATGTAACGTTTTTAGGGTTTTTCTTCATATTAACTTTTGCTGACCATTTAAATTATAAAGTGAATGTTACATTTGTAATTATAGATATTTCCGGTGTAAATATTCATTGAGAATAATAAAAAAATATTTTTGGAATTTTCTCTCAGTCAAGACTTTTATATAAATATTTGTGTCGCAAACTAAATTATATATTTAGAGGGAAACAAAAGGTGGATTTTAGACGCTTACAATATTTATTTTCATTTTATTGATATCATTTATTTTTATTTTTATTTTCATCTTTTCCAAAATTGGTTAAGGTTGTTATTGAATTATTTAATTAAGTAAACACATATTACTCTCCAAATTAATTGATGATGCAAATATTATTTTTGAAAAAGAGTGACTAGTGGGTTCTCTTATTATATTTTTAATTTTATGAATATTTAGAAAACAAATCCTAGCAATAATAAGTCTAGATAATTCTAGAATATGGTGGAGAATTCTAGAATATGGTAGAGTATACTCTAGTTATAATTTAGGTTAGTAAGCTAACCTTAGTTAAGTGAGTCTATAAAATAAATCTTACTTTACTAAATGATCACCTCTTCCTAAATCCCTAAATTTTCCCCCAAATATTTTTAGTCACAAAAATTGGCTAGGTCGGAGATCATAATTTGTGGTTTGAGGAAGATCAAGATGAGTTTGGGTGATTCAAGGAGAATTTTAGTTTAAGAAGATTAAAATTCTACTCAACTCTAACTAAAAGATTATAATTAAGGTAATCATTCTTTACCGATGATTTTTTTTAATTGGTAGAAGCATATGATTTATCTTGAAATTTTAATTAAGCACCTAGCATTTTGTGTAGCTTCATAAATGAATGAATTAAGAATGAGTGAGTATGTGATTTTAGTAATATTATTATGTAGTAATTAGAGTGTGATATTTTTGGAAGCTAATTAATATCTTAATTAGTGAATAAAAATTATTTTGGGCTATTAGGGTCCAAATTGAAGAAATTGGGCCTTACCGATAATCAATTAAATTAGAATTCGGGTTAAGGATGAAATTGGGTATTGTTTTGATTTTAGTAAATTAATTGAAGAAGTGGTGGTTTTGTGTTGTTGGAATTAAAGAGGGCGGATGTGGAGTGACGAGAAGTGTTCGAGAGGCCGGAAAATCGGGAACCACCGCGATGGCGGTGGAGGCAGCGGCGATTGACGACGAAAAGTGGAAGAGGAGAAGGAGGTGGGTGGTCATGTGATTGAGGAGGTGTTTGTGTATGTGCTATATTGTGTGTGTGTGTGTTTGTGTGAGTGTTTGAGTATGCGTGCATGTCTGATATTTTTGTGTGTGTTTGAGCGTGTGTGGCGGGAAAACGGCGAAACTACCCTCGGCAATGGTGGTGGCGTTGATCTATTAGGCAGAGAGAGAGAAATGTAGTGGTCGGAGTTTGACCGGATATGGAGTTCGAGATCGAGTTTCAAAAAACGAATTGGGTAGAACTGTAGATCGGGAAAAGGGGAGAAAATAAGGATAAAAATATCTACGTTTGGGACTCGCCGGAAAATTTTCCAGACGAGGACCGGACGCCAACCACCGTTGGTGCCGCCATGAATGCAGTTGGGTGTAGTGGTGAAGAAGAAGGAAGAAGATAAGGGAAGAACAGTCCTTTGCCATTACATTAAATAATTGTTATAAAAAGGGATCAAATAATAATAATACTTGGAAAATTGTGAAAAATAAATACTAAAATAAGGAGATAGTAATAAATAAATTGAAATGAAAATAGATTGAGGAATATTGTGATGAGTAATAATTGCAAATTAAAATTAAAAAGGATTTTAATGATAACTGTGAGGGATGTTATACTGTGATCGGCTTATTAATTTAATAATATTTGGTACAAGAGACTAAATTACTAAAAATGAAAATATTAATGGGATGTAAGTTTGAATCATATATAACTGAATAAGCCGAACTATTGGAACTCATTAGAAATATTAAATTCTTTAAGTAATTATTGAAGATAAGTAATTAAAGGGTTAAATCAAGATTGTCTCTTGACTTTAATTTGGAATTTTATTTCGACAACTAATATTATTATGTAAGTGGGGGATTTAGTTAATAATTATAGTGAGACAATATTAATTGACCTTGGATCGTTGTAGTAATACTTTAAGTGTACTGAGAAGTATCATACTTAATCAGAAATTTTATTTGCAAATAGTTAATATTTTGTAATTTGGGATATTTTCTTCACTTAAAAGAGAAATATTTTTTTAGATATAAATTGGGAACAAGAATATCCTTATATTATTTAAATGACTAATCGAGTTATTTTCTAAGGCTAAATAATTCTTTCGATATTTAATAAATTTGATTTGAGAAGAGTTAATAGAATTAGCACCCAAGAAATTAGAAGTTTAAGCGATCGATAAATATAAAAACACTATTTAAGGTCTATAAGAGGATGTATTTTGAAATATTTATAATAAAATGTTTTGATTTGATTTATTATTTTAAAAAATACCCGAAGTGGAATTATTTAACCCGTAAAGGTGAATTTTCACTGCTAGTGCGCTATTATCGGAGACAAGACAAGTTTTTTGTGCTCCCTTCCTATTTATAACTTATATATAAATTTCTTACTGATGGTGAATATTACGGATTTAAAATTTGGAGACCTCTTTGGCGATTATTTCCTTTTGATTAATTTTCCTAATATAGACCACTTGTTGAATCTCATAAATATAACAAAATAATAACTTATATTTATGTTCCTGACTGCTCCTATCATTCATGACAGTTACCATAGTCCCTTTCTGACAAATATAAATTTCTATGTTCGTTTATATCATCCTTGAATTTACTTCGATTCATCAGTCGGATCGATGTTTTAATTTCTTTATAAAATCTACTTTTATCAATTCATTGAACCCTTCCAAAATGCATGATTGATAAATTGATCATTTATTCTTTCTTTTATTTCTTGTACAAACACCTTCGAATCTATTTATCATCAGAAAAAATTGATATTTTTTTGATATGATTATTCTCATAATTCGGGATAATCCATATGCTTGGAGTTTATCGATATATCGTTCATATCGATGTTAAAATAATATCCTTACTAAACAAGAGACTGGTTTATTGTTCGAACTAGAATATGTGATGTGATTTTGAATCATTGTGATGTGACGTGAATTGAGAAATGAATCGGGATGTGTCTATCTATACAGGTCAACGTGGAATTTAAACCATGGTATTTATGGTGATAAGTCCGATGTGTGGACATGTTATTCGGCTCAAGTGCAGCCGAGGGTTAAGACGTTAACCCTTCTTTTATTCTAGCAAGTGTGTGCTAGGCGTTCTTACATCGAGCCATGATCGGGTGAGGGTAAGATTCGTAGGAGGACGGTACACTGTGATAGTTGATCGCATTATTGATGTACCGAGGATGGAAAAATGACCAGTTAATCTTGAATCATGTGGCATCGTGCCATATAAGAGCTTATTTGTGACGTTTGTGATGTGTTGTGGAGTATTCCTTTTGGTATTTAAAATATTGTTGCTTTTGGCACCTATTTCTATTATTTTAATCTGATATTCATACGTGTTAAGCATTCGATTGCTCACTCTTGTTAGTCTTGTATTTCTCCAAAACATTAAAGAATGAGGTTGGCAGACCATCTGATCAGTCAAGGAAAATGAAGGAAAAGGGACATGTTTGTGTGACAACATCTAAAATACTGCTATATAATGACTGTAATACGTAATAAAGTTAAGTTGTTAGCCATACTTGTATTAGGTTTCTATGGCTTATGTAATAAACAGGTTGTGAGAGAGACGCGGTCCTGAGATTCGTGGAGTGGTGTCCACAATAAATGATATATTTGGCTATGGTTTTTAATAATAATACAGGTGTGTGAATCTTGATATCTTAGCGACCTAAATCTGCGAAAGGGTGAATACGGGGGCGTCACAATATTTAGGGTCGCGCTCAAATAAGAACCTTTATTATTGTGAGATAAGAGAATTAATCCTAGCCACTCATTTGTATGCCTTATATTAATATCTCACCATTCATTTAATATTTGACCGTCTTCATTCTAATTCAAGCACCAACCACCAACACCTCCGGCAACCCCCTTTTCTGACCACCACCACCTCCGACGACAATCAGAAAATCACCACCATAAAATATAAAATCACCATCGTCAAACCAAAAATCACCACCGTCAAATAAATAAAATTACCACTGAAAAAATAAAAATCAACACTTACAAATATAAAATCATCGCCGAAAAACATAAGATCACCAGATTCGATTATTATCATATCCCACCAATTTCGATCACAGTCACCAATTTCACCTATTATACCAACATAATCACCACAAGATCATCATTAATCATCACTAATCACCACCATCAACCGTAAAATCACACTCCACAACCACCACCTATAATTTTTACCACCACAATAACATCACCCATCACCACCACCATACGCCGCCTTCATCACAACAATACACCACCACCGGAATCACAAATATTTCAAATATCATCATTATTTGACTAACAAGCAATAATATATTATATAAAATTACAAAAATGATATAAAAATCTAAAAAAATCAAATCAAACTAGTTATTTTAAATCTGAGTTTTGTCGGAGAAAAAATAATCGAGTAAAATCAATGATTGAAATTGGAAAAGAAGAGGGGGAGAAGGAGAGTTTCGGCAAGAGGAAGTTATGGCAGGAAGGAGGCGACGATGCTTTGTCGCGGCTGCAGATGCAGAGGTGGTATTGTCGGTGGTGAGAGTTGGGGTTGGATGGTGGAGAGGGAGGGAGAGAGAGAGAGAGAGAGAGAGAGAGAGAGAGAGACCTCGTCCTCGTCTTCTTCTTCTTCACCATCTTCATCTGAACCAGCCTCAGAGGAAGAGCTGTTATTCTCTGGAACTGGCTCCCGGATCTTTCCGTAGAGAGCCGCCTTGGAGCCAAGGCTTCCTGAAGGAGCTTTTCACATAGAACCAGAATACCTGTGTCTCGAACTAGATAGATATTGCTGGAGGGAGGTCTCTAGTACGGACCCGGAGGCCTGTCCGGGTGGATCCAAGATGGTAACTTTCCAAGGGCAAGTGAAAAGGCTCGGATCAACCACATTTGTATACATGTCATAAACATCCTTGACGCCCCTTTTCCATCCCATAGACAGGTTCACATGACGTATCTGATTATCATGATCATCCATCATCCAAAGAAACTCATTGGATCCATGATACAATTCACAAGCTTTGTCCACTCCATCTTCCTCCTTTTCATCTCCTTGGCATGCTTCTTCTCGAGGAGAGCGGCTTTGTCCTCTTCTTGATGTGCCTTAGAATCCCACTTATCTGAAGAGATCTTCTTCTTTTTCATGGAGGTTTGCAGTGCAGCATAGTCACTCCTTATCTTGATGCTTTATGTAGAAAATGCAACAAAGTAGGGATTGGCCTTGCACAGAAAACAAAAAAAAAGTCGTAAGAAGGTTAACTCCAAAGGGAATAGAGGTAAAATACTAAGATCAATCAAGACTCAAGAGGGCTGAGTCCCCAACATAGAAAGTCCCGGCCGGCCTCGAGTAGTTTTTCACCCGATGAGACGTGAAGAAGGTCTATGGGAGTAATGCAATTCTTGGACCATTCAAGAATAAGGGACGAACTTCTGAACACCAAGTCATTGATGGATATGCCCCACAAAGGTTTGAAGGGGATCTTCACATTTTCATCAGAATCCTCGACCCTTTTCTTTCCAGAGTCGATGCCTCAAGGAATGTCGGGACTTTGGGAATGCGATTAACCTGCTTGGCAGCTTCCCTGGCCATCATTCCCGTAATCATGTCACTCTTATCAGTCAGTGCATCCAGGGCATTATAAGCTTAAATAAAACAAAGAAAAGATAGATATATGATCAAACTTGACCAAGTTTGAGATAGAATAAAAATAAATATCCTCTCTAGAAAGGTTGTTAATGCCCGCCTCGACGAACTTCATCTCCATAACAAACTCCCAATAAGGGGTCCTTCCATTATCATCAATAAGGAGATCAAGATCGTAGAGCTCAGCATCTATGAGGTGAAGGATGTAGTGAGCACTATCTACTGGACAGCTAAAATCACGTATGAATTAAACTCCCCAGTCACCCTACTTCCACTCCAAGACCACAAACTCTTTGTTCCACTGGTTAATAGAGTCATTGAGAGAATACGTGTTCACAATGTGAGGAACACGGGGCTTGTGTTGTAGAAGAACCCAGTCGGGCCTGGAGGAAGGAGATGCCTTCAACATGAAAATACTTCGAAACATTGAAACACTTAGTGGAATACCAAGGTCGTTGCACCTCATGATAAAAATAATAATGAAATCCCACTCGTCGGGTAAAGCTGACACAGGTGAACCTTCAACATAGCGAGGAGTCTCCGAATAAAGGGGTGCAGGGGAAACCTTAGCCCAGATTTCAAAGCTGCCTTATACACATACAATTTATACTTGGCTTTGCAAACTTCTACACAATCAGGCCCGAGGTAACTTGACTAAATCTCGTCGACGTCCTCTTCATCAAGCATGCTCTTATGCTTGAATGCATCAAATTGAATGATGCTCAGATACTCATCATCCTACGCATCAAGCATGCTTCTTAAACTATTGGAACAACGGTTATGGGAATAGGGAAAATGAAAACTATACCTTTCAGAGATCGGATTGTAGTTCTCTTTTGCATGGCTTTCTTGGCCGAGATGGAGGGCTTGCTAGGGCCTTGAGACATCTTAAAAAACTTAAGAAGTTGAGAGCTTCTAAAACTTGAGAAATTTGAGAGGAGTTGAAATGAAAGTGCGAATGAAAATGAGCACTTCTCATCTTCTTTTATAGAAGAATAGGTACATGCTACAACAGGTCATAACTCTGCTTGGTTCGTGCTAGCAAGTATCTCTCAAAAAAAGACCTAAAAATGGTAGGAAAAATGATCAAGAGATTAGAAGAAAGGACATAATAAACAAACAAAGTGACATAGAACGTCGCTTATTGTATCAGTTGTTATTTCCCAAGGAACTAACAATGAGATTTACAGAAGGGGGGTTGAATGTAAATCTCAAAACTTTTTCAAGTTTTGAGCAGTTTGAAAAGCTAAGTGTATGATGAACAAATGTGTGTGAATTTCTTTGTGCAGTTGCAGACAGGTGTATATTCAAAAACACAAATGTAAAGAACACAAAGGCTTTAAAAACTTTTCTGGTGGATTGTTGTTCCACCAGAGATGTATATTTCATAAAATATATGATACAAAGAATTGTACACAGCTGCTTCCTAGTACAAACTAGATGATTTTCTCTCTTAGTTTTTCTAAACAGCTCTGGAAAATTCACACCTAATTACTAGCTGCAACTTGGTTTATATTCCACCAAGTTTACAAGTTAAGACAAAAATAAATACAATTATAAAATTGGTCTTCACATGTTTCTTCTTCATTTCTCTATCCAATGCAACCAAAGATAAATTATGAATCTTTGAATACTTCATTGTTTGCACCAGAATGGAAATGCTGCTCTTTCTTTCATTCCTCCAAAAGGCTACCATATTCCAATTGTCTCTATCAACCCATGTGCCTCTTTCAGCTTATGAATTGTCACTATCAACTGCTATGAAACTGAGCATCCATTGAAGCTTTCATCTGTTGATGGCTTTATCCGTTGATGCTCTTATCCGTTGATGCACCTATCCGTTGATGTTTTGGTGACATCAGTTGATGCTTTAGCTGTGGCGCCCTCCAAACCCGGGTCAGAAGTTTGGGGTCCACACACACATACCTTATTTATAACTTGCTTATAATAATAATAAAGATAATAATAATATGTAGTGACCCTACCTACCAACTACTACGGACTGCAACAGGTTAAAGTATGCACACAAGCCAAATACATCTACTTATATTACAAACCGTTCAAATCCCAACTATCCAAACTCAGAACTGAGTATTAAACGTTATTACAAACTTTTACAAACTTAAAATTATCCCAAAAGAAGCCTACTAGCTCATCTTGATCAACCTGAACCCCTAGCTCTCGTGCTGGACTGGGGATCCTCGTTATTAACTGGTTCCTATTTAACTGGAACGAACATAAACAATATCGCACAAATGAGCTAACTAGCTCAGCAAGTCACAATGACAAAACTGAGAATAATGATCATCAGGTAAATATGGTTATGATATCAAGTGAACAATGGATTATGATTTAGAATTGGATATTATATTTTCATTTTAAAAACCAAGGTTAGGTTGCTGATCAGTCACGCACTAACCCCGAGCAAAGCACACAGCACTGCTCTAACTACTGGATCCAAGGCACACATTGGCCTAACTTGACCATTATATGGTCTGACCACGAATCCGGTCCACAATTTAATAAAAACAATCCAATTCTACCATAATAACAGAATAAGCAGTAATAAACAATATAGGATCATTAACAACATTGGACGTTCAATAATGAAAATGGTTTCAATTTGTATAAAGATCAATATGGCATTTCCAAAGCTTGGCTGTTAGGTAATGAAAGAATTGGATAACAAAGGAATCAACATTTCAGGGTTCCAAGGATTTGGTCTTTCAAAGCATAAGATACAATGGTTTGAATGTGTAAGCAATCTGGTTCAGTGTTTAATATTTAGTTTATATGTATTTGTGGAGTAGTATCGTATATTTGAGGTTCGTATTTGGGATATTCAGATGGTCTCAATATGGGAACTCTAATAGTCTCATATCGGCTTTGAATTTGTGTCTTTGGAGGTTCTTCAGTTTTGGTGGGCTTAGTTGGAGTTTCTACTTCAGACATGATTGTTTTTGGATCTTAAAATTGTTTGTGTGTTAACAGATAGGTTCTGATACCACTTGTTAGGTCACACACACTGTAGAGGGGGGTGAATACAGTGTATAGCACAGTCAAATCAAACTTTAATAACTCAAGTAACAGAAAACAAACTTTATTCAAAACAATAAACTCTGTTACAGTATGGAACTGTCCTCTCTCAGTGATGAACAAATATCACGATAGCTGCTAGGGTTACAATAAATAATCTTCTCGATAATGATAACACTTATAGTGTAAACCCTATGTCTGTGTTTATATACTACACAGTTACAAGATAATCGCTAATTAATATGGAATCTAATTCTACTTCCTAAAATATATCAATCAGATATCTTTTCTTCTAAATATTCTTTTCTTCATAGAATTCCTTCTTCATGCATATCTCTTCTTATGTTTGTCTCGATCTTCTCTTCCTGTAAATCAGCTGCCTTCCTTATCTGTACGTTTCCTTTAAGTCCTCATATTATCTTCTGATAAATATCTCCTGAACCTTAAGTACTGATGACTTAAGTTCTGACTTCAGTATAAGTGCCGATTTCAGTTAAGTACTGATTTGTCCTGTTTAAGTAAGATCTGAAAACTAAACATAAATCATATTAGTCATGACATAATCAAATATATCTAACACGTTACATCGCCAGGAACTTGTTGTCGTTCTTGAACTGTCCAGAAACGTAATCGATTGGCCGGAAATTGAGGTTGAAGCTTCGCCGCCGGCGAGCTTCCCCAGATTCCGGCGATCGATTTCGGTCTTCAACATACGATTTGTTCACATGATGCAAGTTGTATGTACCCAGGTTTAACTGATCAAAAATCCGGCCAGAATATAAATTTTTCCGGTGAATTCCTCAAGTAGACCAAGAACATTCAAACTCAAAAATCAAACAAACTTTTCTACATGGTAGTGAACTCGGTTTTTGACATATAATATACCAAATTGACCAGAAAAATATTATCTAAATGATGGAATCATCAAATCATATCAACAACATCAAGAACAAATTTACATAATTTAATCTTTAATAAATTCGAAATACAATAATTAAATAAGAAAAATACCTTGATTCTTGCACAAAAAAGATGGTGGATTCGGAAAGGGTTTTTCAAGTGATTCATTTTGATATGTAGCACGCCCGAATCGGAGTTCGATAACGCCTTCGTTCGTACGTTTGATTCTCAAAAACGTAACATTTTTAGGGGTTTTCTTCATATTAACTTTTGCTGACCATGTAAATTATAAAGTGAATGTTACTTTTGTAATTATAGATATTTCCGTTATAAATATTCATTGAGAATAATAATAAAATATTTTTGGAATTTTCTCTCGGTCAAGACTATTATATAAATATTTGTGTCGCATACTAAATTATATTTTTAGAGGGAAACAAAAGGTGGATTTTAGACGCTTATAATATTTATTTTCATTTAATTGATATCATTTATTTTTATTTTTATTTTCATCTTTTCCAAAATTGGTTAAGGTTGTTATTAAATATTTTATTAAGTAAACACATATTACTCTCCAAATTATTTGATGATGCAAATATTATTTTTGAAAAAGAGTGACTAGTGGGTTCTCTTATTATATTTTTAATTTTATGAATATTTAGAAAACAAATCCTAGCAATAATAAGTCTAGATAATTCTAGAATTTGGTGGAGAATTCTAAGTTGGTAGAGTATACTCTAGTTACAATTTAGGTTAGTATGCTAACCTTAGTTAAGTGAGTCCATAAATAAATCTTACTTTACTAAATGATCACCTCTTCCTAAATCCCTAAATTTTCCCCCAAATATTTTTAGTCACAAAAATTGGCTAGGTCGGAGATCATAATTTGTGGTTTGAGGAAGATCAAGATGAATTTAGGTGATTCAAGGAGAATTTTAGTTTAAGAAGATTAAAATTCCACTCAACTATAACTAAAAGATTATAATTAAGGTAATCATTCTTTACCCATGATTTTTTTTAATTAGTAGAAGCATATGATTTGTCTTGAAATTTTAATTAAGAACCTAGCATTTTGTGTGGCTTCATAAATGAATGAATTAGGAATGAGTGAGTATGTGATTTTAGTAATATTATTATGTAGTAATTAGAGTGTGATATTTTTGGAAGCTAATTAATATCTTAATTAGTGAATAAAAATTATTTTGGGCTATTAGGGTCCAAATTGAAGAAATTGGGCCTTACCGATAAGCAATTAAATTAGAATTCGGGTTACGGGTGAAATTGGGTATTGTTTTTATTTTAGTAAATTAATTGAAGAAGGAGAAGGAGGTGGGTGGTCAGGTGATTGAGGAGGTGTTTGTCTATGTTGCGTGTGTGTTTGTGTGAGTGTTTGAGTGTGCGTGCATGTCTGATGTTTTTGTGTGTGTTTGAGCGTGTGTGGCGGGAAAACGGCGAAACCACCCCCAGCAAGTGTGGCGGGAAAACGGCGAAACCACCCTAGCAATGGTGGTGGCGTTGATCGATTAGGCAGAGAGAGAGAACTAGAGAGAGAGATGGAGTGGTCGGAGTTTGAACATATATAGAGTTCGAGATCGAGTTTGGAAAAATGAATTGGGTAGAATTGTAAATCGGGAAAAGGGGAGAAAATAAGGGTAAAAAATATCTGCATTTGGGACTCGCCAGAAAATTTTTCGGACGACGACCAGACGGCAACCACCGTCGGTGCCGCCATGGATGCAGTTGGGTGGGGTGGTGAAGAAGAAGGAAGAAGATAGGGGAAGAACAGTAGTCCTTTGCCATTACATTAAATAATTGTTATAAAAAGGGATCAAATAATAATAATAGTTGGAAAATTATGAAAAATAATTAATAAAAGAAGGAGATAGTAATAAATAAATTAAAATGAGAATAGATTAAGGAATAATGTGATGAGTAATAATTGCAAATTAAAATTAAAAAGGGTTTTAATGATAACTGTGAGGGATATTAGATTGTGATCAGCGTATTAATTTTATAATATTTGGTACAAGAGATTAAATTACTAAAAACGAAAATATTAATCGGATGTAAGTTTGAATCGTATATAACTAAATAAGACGGACTATTGGAACTCATTAAAAATATTAAATTCTTTAAGCAATTATTGAAGATAAGTAATTAAAGGGTTAAATCAAGATTGTCTCTCGGCTTTAATTTGGAATTTGATTTCGACAACTAATATTATTCTGTAAGTGGGGGATTTAGTTAATAATTATAGTGAGACAATATTAATTGACATTGGATCGTTGTAGTAATACTTTAGGTGTACTGAGAAGAATCGTATTTAATCAGAAATTTTATTTGCAAATAATTAATATTTTGTTATTTGGGATATTTTCTTAACTTAAAAGAGAAATATTTTTTAGATATAGATTGGGAACAAGCATATCCTTATATTATTTAAATGACTAATCGAGTTATTTTCTAAGGCTAAATAATTCTTTCGATATTTAATAAATTTGATTTGAGATGAGTTAGTAGAATTAGCACTCAAGAAATTAAAAGTTTAAGCGATCAATAAATATAAAAACACTATTTAAGGTCTATAAGAGGATGTATTTTGAAACATTTATATTAAAGTATTTTGGTGTGATTTATTAATTTAAAAATACCCGAAGTTGAATTGTTTAACCCGTAAAGGTGAATTTTCACTGCTAGTGCGCTATTATCGGAGACAAGACAAGTTTTCTCTGCTCCCTTCCTATTTATGACTTATATATATATTTCTTACTGATGGTGAATATTACGGATTTAAAATTTGGAGACCTCTTTGGCGATTATTTCCTTTTGATGAAATTTCCTAATATAGACCACTTGTTGAATCTCATAAATATAACAAAATAATAACTTATATTTATGTTCCTGACTGCTCCTATCATTCACGACAGTTACCTTAGTCCCTTTCTGACAAATATAAATTTCTATGTTCGTTTATATCATCCTTGAATTTACATCAATTCATTAGTCGGATCGATTTTTTAATTTCTTTATATAATCTACTTTTATCAATTCATTGAAACCTTCCAAAATGCATGATTGATAAATCGATCATTTATTCTTTCTTTTAATTCTTGCACAAATACCTTCGAATCTATTTATCATCGGAAAGAATCGATATTTTTTTGACATGATTATTCTCATGATTCGGGATAATCCATGTACTTTGAGTTTATCGATACATCGTTCATATCGATGTTAAAATAATATCCTTACTAAACAAGAGACTGGTTTATTGTTTGAACCAGAATATGTGATGTGATTTTGAATCATTGTGATGTGACGTGAATTGAGAAATGAATCGGGATGTGTCTATCTATACAGGTCAACGTGGAATTTAAACCATGGTATTTATTGTGACAAGTCCGATGTATGGACATGTTATTCGGCTCGAGTGCAGCCGAGGGTTAAGACTTTAACCCTTCTTTTATTCTAGCAAGTGTGTGCTAGGTGTTCTTACATCGAGCCATGATCGGGTGAGCGTAAGATTCGTAGGAGGACGGTACACTGTGATAGTTGATCGCATCATTGACGTACCGAGGATGGAAAAATGACCAGTTAATCTTGAATCATGTGACATTGTGCCATATAAGAGCTTCTTTGTGACATTTGTGATGTGTTATGGAGTATTCCTTTTGGTATTTAAAATATTGTTACTTTTGGCACCTATTTCCATTATTTTAATATGATATCCATACGTGTTGAGCATTCGATTGCTCACTCTTGTTATTCTTGTATTTCTCCAAAACATTAAAGAATGAGGTTGTCAGACCATCTGATCAGTCAAGGAAAAGGAAGGGAAAGGAACATGTTTGTGGTGACAACATCTAGAATACTGCTATATAATTACTATAATCTGTAATAAAGTTAAGGTGTTAGCCATACTTGTATTAGGTTTCTATGGCTTATGTAATAAACAGGTTATGAGAGAGACTCGGTCCTGAGATTTGTGGAGTGGTGTCCACAATAAATGATACATTTGGCTATGGTTTTTAATAATAATACAGGTGTGTGAAGCTTGATATCGTAGCGACCTGAATCTACGAAAGGGTGGATTTGGGGGCGTCACAATATATAGGGTCATGCTCAAATGAGAACCTTTATTATTGTTAGATATGAGAATTAATCCTATCCACTCATTTGTATGCCTTATATTAATATCTCACCATTCATTTAATATTTGGTCATCTTCATTCAAATTAAAGTACCAACCACCACCACCTCTGGCAATCCCCTTTTCCGACCACCACCACCTCCGACGACAACCAGAAAATCACCACCGTAAAATATCAAATCACCGCCGTTAAACCAAAAATCACCACCTAAAAACATAAATCACCACTGGAAAATTAAAAATCAACATCTAAAAATAAAACCCTAAATCAAACTAAGAAAGTCCTAAACAACCATATTTTATTAAATAAAACCATAATAAGCAAACATGTTCAAATTGAATATACCAAAGCCCCAAAGTGAATCGAAGATGGCTTTCCAGACTAAGAGTACTAAATCGAAGAATCGAGTTTATGCCCCAAACTTAATTGAAGATGGTTGAGATCGAAGATGGTTGAGATTGAAGATGGTTGAATACTTAATTGAAGAATCGTGGCTGAGAATTGTGAAGTCTGAGAGTGAGATGAATTTTGAGAGTGAACTAATTTTGAGTCTAATTTTCTTTAAGGGGGAAGACTAGCCGCTCACAAATTTTACAAATTTTGCCTTGTGCCAGTTCTGTGTATCTCAAATTTTTGGTAAATTTTTGTAAATTTCTTTTTTAATCTTAATTAGTTTATAACTTTGAAATATTATGGGCATTAAAAAATATATGTGAAATACAAAAATTGATATAACTTTAGATATATTAAATACCAAATTTTAAAGTGAAAATAGATAACATTAAACTACCATTATACATATTTTCAATATTTAAACTTGAGTTAATTTAAATTACACATTTTACTAATATAAATTATTTTTAAAAAAAAATCACATCACTGATAATCATTTGATATCAACATCCGTACCATTGGCTCGTCGAAAAAGAGTTTGAAAAAAAATAATTACAATATCGAGACATACGTTATTGGTGACATTTGACTAAATTATAATTATACTATATAAATATGAATTTTTATAGAATAATATTTCACATGCCTAAATTCGTCAGATATTAATATCCTACGGCTGGATTGCCGAAAATAAATTTAAATCACCATTGGGGACAACACTTGTTATTGGAACTGTGTATTTGACAAAATGGAACCATATAAATATAAAATTTTAAGAAATATTTCAATATAACTAAAATCCTTAAAATTTTAATATCTGTACGATTGGATCATCAAAATCATTAATAAAATTTAAAAATTAAAAGCACCCCAAATGTCAAAACCCCAAACCCGAAACCCTAAATGCTAAACCCCAAATTCTAAACCTTAAACCAAAATCCTAACAAATAAGTACATAATTTTTTTTAAAATTTTCATATCACTAAAATCATTAATAATTAACATCTCAAGTTAGATCGTAAAAAATGTAATTGTAAAATTAAAATCACAATTTGAACAAACTTAGTACATGGATACTAGTAAATGCAACCCTGCAAGGTCAAATGCAATAGTAACCATTCAAATGCAATGCTTTTATGCCACGCCACCACGTCACAACACCTGCTATATCAGCAGACACGTCAGTATTGTGGGTCCCACGTGTGGGCGCACCTGTCACCTGGGCTGCCACGTCAGCAGTGTGTTGCATTGCATCTTGCCCCACTTCTGCCATATAAGATGCCACGTAAGCAGCGTAGGTACCACAAGTGTGACCCCCTATTGCTACGAAAGCTGCCATGTCAGTAGTCTGAGTCCCATGCATGGGACCCTCTGCCACATGGCAACATATTACTTTGGCAGATGGCTAATGCAACACCACAAATTCTGCAACGCCATTTTTTATAGGCAATGTCAGATGAAATATAATGCAACATTATTTTTTTATGGTTGTAGATAAGCCAAAATCTTACATTTATTGCAACGCTTTTCTTGCAAAACTCAAAAAAACATCGTATATGAGCATTTATGGCGTAGTGCCGAAAATATAAACAGGAGATAGATTGCACTCGAAAAACTACCTCACAAACTACAGGGAGGCCCCTCCATTAGCTCCTTTTGTGAGCTATCTTTGGTAACGATATCATGCCAATACAATAATTCCATTCTGGTAGCCCTAGGTACATGTTGGGCCCTAGATCATATTATCAACCCTGGTTTACTCCTTCATGAGCTACCATGAAAATCCTGGAAGTTATAAAACACTTCCAAATACTATATTTCATTATCGACTGGATCCTAGCTAATCATAGGGCTATACATACTGGACCTGAGTCGAGCTGATTTTAGACATAAACAAGTCGATTTTATATTTTTTTCTGATGAATCAAACTGAGTCGAGCTTCTTTCTTGAATAAAAAAGCGTGTTCGAACTCGAACTCGTTTACTAACGGGCCGAACTCGAGATTGTTCACCAACAAATACGAGTCGAGCTGAGTTCAAACCCAACCGAGCAACTCTTTGACAAATAAAATACAAAAATTAAAAACAACCTTGTCGGTCCAACCTAACCAATTCAACTCCAACCCAAGTATCTAAACATTTAATTTAAGCCCAACCCTATTATCTAAAAGACTAAACTTATATTATCAATCGCCCTATCATAAGTTCTCTGTTCTCAGTTCTTGATCCTATATTATCATTTTTACTTATCTCGAAAACATCGTCAAATCTCATCAAAATTATAACAACCCCCATAACCTCACCACTTGCTTTTCCCACCATTCTTAAGCCTAGTATCAAGCTCTTGTTTGTTGAGACGGGTGTTTACTACGATTAACATGGGAAAATTACCTCCTCCTTATTTCAATTAAGTGCAGCTTCTGATTCAGGATTTTATCAACAAAGTGCAGTTTCAGATTTTGGGTTTTATTAAGAAGTGAAGAATTTGTAAGCAGTTGTTTAAAGATATTTGTTCTCTTTGGTTGTGTTTTTAATTTAGTTGTGATTTGGTTGTGAACATGAAAATCCCTTGTCCTCATCTCTCTTAGTCTATGTATATATTTGAATATCTAACTAATTATATGTTATAAGTATAATTAAAAAATTCAGAAAACAATGTTTTTAAGCATTAACGTGCCAATCTCAAGCCGACTTTGAGTCGAACATATTAAAACTAGGCTCAAGCTCGTTTTGCATCATGAACACATTTTTATGTTCGAGCTCGAGTTTTTAAACGAACCGAGTCAAACGAGCTCGAGTTTGTTCAGGAACAACTCAGTAGATGAACAACCCTACCTAGTCGACTAGTCTGTGGTAGCTCAATGAGACTTTATATTCCATTTTGGATTGGACTAAAGACTCTTTTTTATTCTAATCTACTTTATGCAACATCTTGGTCACAATAGTGTGCACTGGCATATGCCAAATAACCAAATCAGAATAGGCCCTTTCTCTTGAGCTCATTTTGAGGTTGTTTGTTTGCCTCTTACTAGGCCCATAAAACTTGTTGAACTTGTTGAGCATGCTTAATTTCATATTAGTATGATGTTTTTAGTTGTCGAGTCTATTTATTTTTGGGCATATACCAAAACACCTCATGCTACTGGAGTACACCGACTACTTATTAATTAGAAAACTGTCCATCTCACAAAGGTTGTGTGAAAACTCTCATCAATCTTTCCCTTCACACATCGGCCTTGATACCGTCGAATCTGTCTCCTTTGGTGTGACCGGAACTATCAGACTCTCTACCTTTCATAAACCCATGCTATAAGGCCCACCTGCATTCACCTTAATCCCATCATTTGGTAGCCCACCTTCGTCTTTCGAGGCTCATTTATGAGCCCATTTGAGATTGTTATGAACCGTTATCTAAAGTTCTGATACCCTTGTTAAGCTTGCTAAGAAGTTATTAATTCGTATAATATTACCCGCTCTTGGCCAACAAATCTCAAAAGTCCATAGTTTGCAACAAATAGTCATCATGCAGGACAAATAGGCCTCTTATAGTTAACAAAAAACAATTATTATGTACGACAAATATGTTGGTTTACACCAACCTCTTACATCAATTAACAGTAACCAAACTAACATGATAACATTGTCCGCTTACCAGCAAAACCAGCCTTGCATTAATTAGAACTAGTTGAACTAACATGATAAATTGTGTTTACAAAATATTTGAATAAAAATATAAAATAAAAATTATAATTACAATATCTCATATAATGCTCTTATAATTATTATATATAAAAATATCAAATATAAAATACTTATCGATTTAATAAATAATGATTATAAAAAGTAAGAAAAAATTCCTAATATATATTGATATATGTGTATTTAAATATATGTAGATATGTTGAAGTACTCCTCCTTTGAGAAATGACATGTTTATTATATTAAAATCAAAATATTAGAATTTTTATGATTAGTTTGTTTGGCTGTTCTTGTCATAATATAGTTATTTAATAAAATTAATTGATTATTTTACTTAATAAATACAAATAAACCTCTAAATAATTATTTTATAAAACACATATCAACTTTTAATCTATATCATCCCTTATAAAATTTATATATTAGTTGAACGGTATTGCTTAAATTTAATTGACATTTACACATGTGTTTTCAAAAATTTAACTTTAGTCACCTTGTTTTTTTAACTCTTTAATTAGACAATCATTTTCACATATTCATCTCATTCTTATTTCTAGTGTTCTTTCTTTTTTATAATGATGATTTTCTTCCTAGTTTATTTGATTTATCAATAAAATTGAAATCTATTAAATTATTGAAAAATAACTTAACTTCAAATCAAAGGCCATAAAAAATGGGAGATAGTTGAAAAAGTGGGGTAATTAAGGTTGCATCTTTTACCTCTGTTTATTGCACCAATAATATATTATAAAGATATTTCTAGACAACTCTACCTTCTTCTCTTCTTTTAATTCCATTTCATCTTACTAATAACATGTAACACCCTCTCCCTCTGGAGAAGTTTCTAAAATTAACAC
Source organism: Apium graveolens (assembly GCF_009905375.1). NCBI lineage: Eukaryota > Viridiplantae > Streptophyta > Magnoliopsida > Apiales > Apiaceae > Apium > Apium graveolens. Next base: position 44,567 of record NW_027418201.1, on the reverse strand, counting down.
CAAATAATAAATTTTAAAAAATAATATCTCTACATACTTCTAGAACTCATTTACATAATTGAAAGATATCTCTAGAAAATTCTAGATATTAGTTTTATTAAATTCACTAATAACTTCTGGAGATTTCTAAAATTAACAACTAAAAACAAATTTTAAATATATCGCGATCATTGTAGATGGTTCTAGATTCAGGCTTACACTATATATACAAAATTATTGTAGTCCCTTAGTCAGCCATCTATTACTAACTTGGTGTCATCCATCAAACTATTAGGCACCTGAAGATGGTAAACTTATCATGTGGCATTATAGATGAAGATGAAGAAGGAGATAGTGAATTAGATGATAAAGGAAAAAATTGATCTTAGGTATAATTTCAATTTGTAAAATTGGTCCACATCTTCCTAGTTTTCAATTTATCTGCAATACTATGTTTGTAAGATTTTTTAAAAAAAGTAATTATTGACCAAAATATTTATACACCTTACACATAAGAGTTGATTTTTATGTAAAATCGTGGAGGGTCACAATTGTTCTTTTATTTTATAGGGATTGTTCTTGATACATCAGCAAAATTTTATTAGTGGAGAAGATCGGATGTTGCACTATATGCTGGTATGGTAACTTATCCTTACAGTATAGTTGGTAGAAATATGATGTGTCTTGGATAAGATCTAAATTTTAAATAAAAAATTGATAATAAAAGAAAATAACCCAGCTCTATACGTGGTTTGAAATTTTGGTCATGTGTGCAAATTATTTTTTACAATTTACTTTTATTCTAGAGTTTCCATTCAAGATTTTAAGTATATTATTTTAGTATCAGGGGCGATTGATTGTAGGCCTTTAATATTAGTAACCATGTTATAATATATAGTTTTTGTTCGATTAAAATTGAAGGGAAAAATATAAGTGTTATTTGATAATTTGATTTGTGCAATTTGTACCTCATTTTCAAATTTCTGGAATGGCCACTAGTTAAGATGTGCTTATACTTTACTATTGTGCCTAGCAGTTTATATTAAGATTGGCCACAAGTTACAAAAATAAAGTTTTATATAATTACCCGGTTACCATTAAATTGATTTATTAGAACTTATAGCCTTCAAGTATCATTTGGGTCTAAATATTTATCTAGGAATTTAAGTTTTCTTATTTATTGGTTAAATGGTAATTTTGAAGGCTTCGTCAGTTAGCTTGAATTGAGCAGAAGAAAAAGGCAGGAGTATCATCATTGGCCGAAGAATCCACACAAGACTTGATAAATGTTGCTTAGCCTTCATCTGAATATCTCGAATCCCTTTAATCTTCCCAGACTCATCGGAACTAAAACAATAATCAAGAACTGCTTGTGGGTTGATCATGGCCTCAACAACATGCTTTTCGATATTTTGTTCCATAGCCTCCCTCTGTGTCCCCCTTAATAAAAATTTATAGAGAAGAGATGACTACTCTCCCCAAAACCACCATATTCTTATATTTTATGGCCACACTTATCTAACAAAAGTATTGCTCTTAATTACAATGTCTCCAATATTTACAATCTTTGTAACACCCCTCTTTTTATTCTTATCCAACAAAAGTATGGTAAGCCTAAGAAGAATGATGAAGACATGTTTAGTTGTTTCTTCATCTGTGTAATTCGTATTATGGAGGGATTTTTGTATTATAAGACTATAAATTATGGATTTGTAGTTTGTACTTGTTAGATTTGATAATGTCGAGGAATATGTAGAAGTATGTGTACTTATTTAACATTTTATTTATTTATACTGACTTGCACTTCTGTAAAACGAGAGAATTGGATGGAATTGATTTTATGTATCATAAACTAATAGTCAGTGCCTATACTCATTCTATTGGCACGGCCATAAACTGTTCCTAATAGACACATGTATATATCTTATGTTTATGTTGGACAAATATGCTAGTTGACACACAAAATCACTTGATACTGCAATAAATATAAGACACGATTGTATTTAGAAAATAATAAAATTAAATTATAAAATAAAAAATATAATAACAATATTTTATTATAGTTTTTTTGGTAACAGTAATCAACATTAAAATCAAATATTTTTTTTGAAAAAAACACACTAAAATTGTATTAGGGTGCTCAAGTTCCCGGATTGTATTTTCTAACAATTTAAATTTTAACAATTGTAATTGCTGAAATCATTTTATAAAAAAAATGGAAAAAAAACTCAAAAAATTTTATATGAACTTACGCCTAGAACATTAGTTTATTAACAATAACAATATTCCTTCATAAAATACTAACCACATCAATCATAGTCACTAAATTTCTTACGGCAATACTCACTAATTTCATGGTCTTTCAATTTATATGATTTATTTTTGTTATATTAATTTTGTTTTGTCTAATTTTTGAAACAGCTAAAAGGCCATCCATTTTACTATCAAAACACCAAAAATTATGTTAGTGAATTTCACAGATATGTTGTTTTTAAAATATTGAGGCTTTTGGATCTATGTACGTTTATATATGTATGTTTTCCCATATTAATTTGGGGAAAATATTTGTAATCTTTATTCTTATGTATATGTTTTATTTTAGAACTATCAACATATATAAATTTATTTTCTTAGGTTCTTATCTCTGCATGAACAAAGCACATGTCACATACATGTATTGCCATTTATTTCATTATATTAAATCAATCATCTTCCCACCCAACAATTCAAAATTATTTGAATGTTATACAATTCAAAATTATTTGAATGTTATACATAGCATTACAAGATATTGTTTGCACAATTATTTCAGCAACCGTGTCAGCAAGCCGTTAACTGCATCATTTACGGTTGGGGATTTGTTATTATATGCAATTTTTGAAAATGAAAAATGTCATGTTAATGTTGAATAACTAAAATAACAACAAAGCTTAGTAATAGTCAGAGAGATAGGGTCTGATCCTTAAGGGGAGTGCTAACAGATGGGTAGGTAAATGACTAATTGAACTTGAAGGCTTATAATAATGATCTAGGCTTGAAATCATAATAAAAGTAGTGTTAATCTATTAATATTATAATATTTAATAATTATAATTTTAACAAGATAAATTTATTTACTTATTCGTTTATATACTCTGAAATATATTATATCATATATATAGGGTCGCGCTCAAATGAGAACCTTTATTATTGTGAGAAATAAGAACCAATCATATCCACTCATTTTTATGTCTTATATTAATTTTTCACCATTCATTTAATATTTGACCGTCTTCATTCTAATTCAAGCACCAACCACCACCACCTCCGGCAACCCCCTTTTCTGACCACCACCACCTCCGACGACAATCAGAAAATCACCACCTTAAAATATAAAATCACCATCGTCAAACCAAAAATCATCACCATCAAATAAATAAAATCACCACTGTAAAATTAAAAATCAACACTTACAAATATAAAATCATCGCCGAAAAACATAAGATTACCAGATTCGATTACTATCATATCCCACCAATTTCGATCACAGTCACCAATTTTACCTATTATACCAACATAATCATCACAACATCATCATTAATCATCACTAATCACCACCATCAACCGTAAAATCACACTCCACAACCACCACCTACAATTTTTACCACCACAATAACATCACCCATCACCACCACCATACGCCGCCTTCATCACAACAATACACCACCACCGGAATCATAAATATTTCAAATATCATCATTATTTGACTAACAAGCAATACTATATTATATAAAATTACAAAAATGATATAAAACTATGAAAAATCAAATCAAACTAGTAATTTTAAATCTGAGTTTTGTCGGAGAAAAAATAAATCGGGTAAAATCAACGATTGAAATTGGAAAAGAAGAGGGGGAGAAGGAGAGTTTCGGCAAGAGGGAGTTATGGCAGCAAGGAGGCGACGATGCTTTGTCGCGGCTGCAGATGCAGAGGTGGTATTGTTGGTGGTGAGAGTCGGGGTTGGATGGTGGAGAGGGAGGGAGAGAGAGAGAGAGACCTCGTCATCGTCTTCTTCTTCTTCACCATCTTCATTTGAACCAGCCTCAGAGGAAGAGCTGTTATTCTCTGGAACTGGCTCCCGGATCTTTTCGTAGAGAGCCGCCTTGGAGCCAAGGCTTCCTGAAGAAGCTTTTCCCTTAGAACCAGAACCCCTGCGGCTCGAACTAGATAGATATTGCTGGAGGGAGGTCTCTAGTACGGACCCGGAGGCCTTTCCGGGTGGATCCAACACGGTAACTTTCCAAGGGCAAGTGAAAAGGCTCGGATCAACCACATTTGTATACATGTCATAAACATCCTTGATGCCCCTTTTCCATCCCATAGACAGGTTCACATGACGTATCTGATCATCATGATCATCCATCATCCAAAGAAACTCATTGGATCCATGATACAATTCACAAGCTTTGTCCACTCCATCTTCATGCTTTTCATCTCCTTGGCATGCTTCTTCTCGAGTAGAGCGGCTTTGTCCTCTGCTTGATGTGCCTTAGACTCCCACTTATCTGAAGAGATCTTCTTCTTTTTCATGGAGGTTTGCAGTGCAGTGTAGTCACTCCTTATCTTGATGCTTTATGTAGAAGATGCAACAAAGTAGGGATTGGCCTTGCACAGAAAACAAAAAAGAGAAGTCGTAAGAAGATTAACTCCAAATGGAATAGAGGTAAAATACTAAGATTAATCAAGACTCAAGAGGGCTGAGTCCCGAACACAGAAAGTCCCGGCCGGCCTCGAGTAGTTTTTCACCCGATGAGACGTGAAGAAGTTCTATGGAGTGATGCAATTCTTGGACCAATCAAGAACAAGGGACGAACTTTTGAACACCAAGTCATTGATGGATATGCCCCACAAAGGTTTGAAGGGGATCTTCACATTTTCATCTGAATCCTTGACCCTTTTCTTTCCAGAGTCGGAGGACTCAAGGAATGTTGGGACTTTGGGAATGCGATTAACCTGCTTGGCAGCTTCCCTGGCCATCATTCCCGTAATCATGTCACTCTTATCAGTCAGTGCATCCAGGGCCTTATCAGCTTAAACAAAACAAAGAAAAGATGGATATAGGAACAAACTTGACCAAGTTTGAGATAGAATAAAAATAAATATCCTCTCTAGAAAGGTTGTTAATGCCAGCCTCGACGAGCTTCGTCTCCATAACAAACTCCCAATAAGGGGTCCTTCCATTATCATCAATAAGGAGATCAAGATCGTAGAGCTCAGCATCTGTGAGGTGAAGGATGTAGTGAGCACTATCTACTGGACATCTGAAATCACGTATGAATTAAACTCCCCAGTCACCCTACTTCCACTCCAAGACCACAAACTCTTTTATCCACTGGTTAATAGAGTCATTGAGAGAATACGTGTTCACAATGTGAGGAACACGGGGCTTGTGTTGTAGAAGAACCCAGTCGGGCCTGGAGGAAGGAGATGCCTTCAACATGAAAATACTTCAGAACATTGAAACACTCAGTGGAATACCAAGGTCGTTGCACCTCATGATAAAAATAATAATGAAATCCCATCTGTTGGGTAAAGCTGACACAGGTGAACCTTCAACATAGCGAGGAGTCTCCAAATAAAGGGGTGCAGGGGAAACCTTAGCCCAGATTTCAAAGCTGCCTTATACACATACAATTTATACTTGGTTTTGCAAACTTCTACACAATCAGGTCTGAGGTAACTTGACTGAATCTCGTTGACGTCCTCTTCATCGAGCATGCTCTTATGCTTGAATGCATCAAATTGAATGATGCTCAGATACTCATCATCCCGCGCATCAAGCATGCTTCTTAAATTATTGGAACAACGGTTATGGGAATAGGGAGAAACAAAAACTATACCTTTTAGAGATCGGATTGTAGTTCTCTTTTGCATGGCTTTCTTGGCCGAGATGGAGGGCTTGCTAGGGCCTTGAGACATCTTAAAAAACTTAAGAAGTTGAGAGCTTCTAAAACTTGAGAGAATTTGAGAGGAGTTGAAATGAAAGTGTGAATGAAAATGAGCAATTCTCATCTTCTTTTATAGAAGAATAGGTACCTGTTACAACAGGTCATAACTCTGCTTGGTTTGTGCTAGCAAGTATCTCTCGGAAAAAGACCTAAAAATGGTAGGAAAATGATCAAGAGATTAGAAGAAAGGACATAATAAACAAACAAAGTGACTCAGAATCTCGCTTATCGTATCAGTCCTATAAGAAATGCCCGGAAGGTTAAACACAAGTTATTAGTCTTAATTCGGTGATTAATCATACTAATCACCAAGATTAGTAAAAATCATGAAGATTAGAGCAAGATCAAGCTCTTAATCCAACACCAATGGCCATCTATAGCCACGACCCGATTACGAGAATGTTCTGATAAGCAAGGTTTGTGAAGAGCAGGACGTTCATGAGAACAAGGCCGAACGTTCACCACCAAAAAGAGTAGAACGTTCACCATAACAAGCCTAGAACCTTCACAAGAACAAATACAAAATAGTTCGGAGAACATTCACCTCTCGACCGACCAGAACCATCATGGAGGTGATTCCATGACAGACCAAGTACAAGGATTGAGTCCTCCACATGGAGGGCTTAGAGCCGCCCAGAACCTCCTTTAATGTTAGTCCAGGGCCTCCTGACGGATTCCCGGTGACCCTCCTAGAAAATCTCTTGAAATTTTGTGGAAAGTTAGACGTCCAACGAGAACCAGTTTCGTGAAGGTTAGAACATCCACGAGAACAAGTTTCGCAAGGGTTGAAGCATCCACGAGAACAAGTTTCGTGAACACTAGAACGTCCACAAAACAAGTTTCGTGAAGAGTAGAATGTTCACTAGAACAAGAGCAAAACGTTCACTAGAACAAGAGCAAAATATTCATTAGAACAAGTACAAAGCGTTCACGAGAACCAGAACAGAAAAGTTTCTAGATGCTCCACGATCCAGCCGACCAGGACCACCATGGAGGTGGCTCCATGACCGACCAAGAGCAGGAGGAGCCGAGTCCTCCACACTGGGGGGCTTTAGGACGAGTAGAACCTATTGCAAAAAAAATTACAGGACATCCACCTCCCGGTCAACAGGAGGCTCACCCCCAGCCGACCAAGAAGGGCCGAGTCCTCCACATGGGAGGCTCTAGCCGATCAGGACCTCCTTGAGGTTTTCCGGTAAACCTCCTGTGAAAATTTTTGAAAATTTTTAGAAAAATTGGGAAAAATTCGAAAAAAAAATTGGAAATTTTCTGGATTTTAAACTTAGCCTTGATTAGGGCCTATTAGTGAGATTTAAACCCAATTAGGTTCGATTAATGTATATTACAAGTAATTAACCTGAATCAAGGGTAATTAATGGATCGTATGATATAATTAGCCCTGTTTAAGGCCGGTTAACTTATTCGCACACTTGATTAGCGTGGGTTAGGGATAATTAGTTGTTTATGCATATTAAATAGTCCTGGTTAATACCCATTAGCCCCAATTAGGGCAGATTAGCCTCGATTAAGGCCAATTAGTGTATTTTAGCTTATAATTAGGCTATTTTAAGCCTAATTAGCAGCTTATACATGGAGATTAGCCCCGCTTAGGTCCGATTTGCCTCGCTTAGGGCCTGTTAGCAGCTTTCACTCCATAATTGACCTTGACGAAGGTTAAGGGGTGATAAACGCTCGCTTTTTAGTCCTTATTAGGACCGTTTAGTGTTGAACACTGTTCAATTAGCCTGTGCAAAGGCCCTAAGTGTATATACTCACACTATATAAGTCCCTATAAGCGTGTAGGTTGCTCCACACTTTACGATAAAACGACGATACCCATGAAGGGCCGATACCCGTGAAGGGACGAAAGTACCCTGAGTCGCGAATAGACCATTATAACTTCTATGAAAACTCAAGTAGTATTCCCGAAAGTTGGGGGCAAATGATATGGATAGAAAATATATCCTAAAGACATAATAAATGTCACATTAATTATGATTGCAATTCCTGTCCAAAGTTCAATACAGACCAGGTTGGTCAAGGCAATAAAGACTGCAAAAGTCATTGAGGCCCACGAGCAGAGGTCGTCAAGGTCCACGAACATGAGTTGTTCATGGACTAGGCCTAGTATGGCTGAAAAAACAGAGACATGACGTCCAACATGAACACTAACTCCTACAAGGAAAGATCTAGAATTCCTCGCCTTACGGGAGTCCTAATTACCATCTAAGTTGGAGACTTGTCCACCAAGTCTCCTAACACCAGTCTAACCATAGACTCACCTTTATATGTAAGGCTCCATCCCTCAACCTAGAACTACGTTTTGGCTTGATTCTCTAAAATACAGAATTACGTAGGCATCTTGCGAGGACAGCCAGTCCCCACCGCAAGAACTAAGGGTGTAATCGAGCCGAGCCGAATACTGCCAAGCTCGGCTCGGCTCGAGCTCGATTAAAATAGTTTGGGATCGAGCTCGACCGAGCCTTCAATTTCAAGTTCGAAGCTCGGCTCATAAAAGGTTCGGTAGGTTCGAGTTCGGCTCGAAAGCTCAAATTAATTCACTAAATATTAAAAAAATTGAAATATGGTCGGTTTGACTCAAGTGCGGCTCGAGTTCGACTCGATACAAATAAGTCATATATAAAATTTTTTACATATAATAAAAACTTAAAAAATAATAAAGGCTCGATAAGACTCGTGAACCTTACGAGCCGAATAATTTAAAGCTCGAGCTCGGCTCGGTTAAAAATTAGAAAAGCTCGAGCTCGGATCGATTATTTTCGAGCCGAATTCGAGTTTTTACGAGCCGAGCTCGAGTAGCTCACGAACAGTTTGGCTCGTTTGCACCCCTAGCAAGAACAACCATTAAACCTCGAAACTCACAAATTCTAGCATTAAATACTAACGAACCCTAGTTTTTATTCCATGACAGTAAACAAAGTTAATAAATGAGAGTTTCGTTTGATTATTGATTTTCATATAATAATATAAAAAATATTATATAAACTTGTGATCGTACCAAAAATTAACTCTTAATGATACATAAATAAAATAATTATATGAATTATAATATGGCACTGTGCTTTACACAGGTATTCATGCTAGTTTTATTATAGTCTTTGGAACATTGATGAATGTTACAAAATTTTAACACACTTCTAGTTTATTGTTCTTCTTGTTGACAACGAAATATAAAGTCGAATTTTAGTAAATAAAACTTGTGAATTGATCAGGTCTGACACAGAGGGATGATATTTAGGTCGATTGTGTAGGCCCCAAAATTTTATAGTTAGTACTATTACTACACTTCAGTCCCAACAGTAAAAAAAACTTAGCACATTTTGGGGAGCCATAATCAATATAATAATATATTGTTTGCTTTTAACAAGTGCGGGATTTTGACTTCTAATATAGTTGAAATTTTGAGAAAAGTACAAAAGATCATGAACAATAATTTAATGACAATAGAGTCGACGAAATATTAATGTACAATATTAATTTAATAATTAATTTAATTATTAATTATTAAAATTAATTAATAAATTAATTAATTAAATAATCAATTAATATTAAATTAATTAATTAATATTAAATTAATCAATTAATTAAAATAACTAAAAACTAATTAAAATTAATTGATAAAATAAATCAGATTTATTTTTATGTAAACAAATAATTAAAAAGAATTTTCTGAATTTAAAATAATTAAATAAAAAAATTATTTTTAAAATAACAGAATATCATTTTTGAAATGTTTTTAAAAAGAAAGGACTAAAATGCAAAATAGGTGAAAGGTGGGTGATGAAAATGTAATTTCACCACCACCTCCACCCTCACCACCGGCAGCCATGGCCGCCGCCATCGAGCTCGCCGGTTGCGACTGAACCTGCCCAGAATCATGCAAAAATAACTGGGATTGATCGTTACATCGCCAGGAACTTGTTGCCGTTCTTGAACTGTCCAGAAACGTAATCGATTGGCCGGAAATTGAGGTTGAAGATTCGCCGCCGGCGAGCTTCCCCAGATTCCGACGATCGATTTCGGCCTTCAACATACTATTTGTCACATGATATGATTGCCCATAACACGATCTATTTATTGATGCAAGTTGTATGTACCCAGGTTTAACGGATCAAAAATCCGGCCAGAATATAATTTTTTCCGGTGAATTACTCAAGTAGACCAAGGACATTCAAACTCAAAAATCAAACAAACTTTTCTACATGTTATTGAACTCGGTTTTTGACATATAATATACCAAATTGACCAGAAAAATATTATCTACACGATGGAATCATCAAATCATATCAACAATATCAAGAATAAATTTTCATAATTTAATCTTTAATAAATTTGAAATAAAATAATTAAATAAGAAAAAATACCTTGATTCTTGCTCAAAAAAGATGGTGGATTCGGAAAGGATTTTTCAAGAGATTCGTTTTGATATGTAGCACGCCCGAATCGGAGTTCGATAAAGCCTTCGTTCGTACGTTTGATTCTCAAAAACGTAACATTTTTAGGGTTTTTCTTCATATTAACTTTTGCTGACCATTTAAATTATAAAGTGAATGTTACATTTGTAATTATAGATATTTCCGGTGTAAATATTCATTGAGAATAATAATAAAATATTTTTGGAATTTTCTCTCGGTCAAGACTTTTATATAAATATTTGTGTCGCATACTAAATTATATTTTTATAGGGAAACAAAAGGTGGATTTTAGACGCTTACAATATTTATTTTCATTTTATTGATATCATTTATTTTTATTTTATTTTCATCTTTTCCAAAATTGGTTAAGGTTGTTATTAAATTATTTTTATTAAGTAAACACATATTACTCTCCAAATTATTTGATGATGCAAATATTATTTTTGAAAAAGAGTGACTAGTGGGTTCTCTTATTATATTTTTAATTTTATGAATATTTAGAAAACAAATCCTAGCAATAATAAGTCTAGATAATTCTAGAATATGGTGGAGAATTCTAGAATATGGTAGAGTATACTCTAGTTACAATTTAGGTTAGTATGCTAACCTTAGTTAATTGAGTCTATAAAATAAATCTTACTTTACTAAAATGATCACCTCTTCCTAAATCCCTAAATTTTCCCCCAAATATTTTTAGTCACAAAAATTGGCTAGGTCGGAGATCATAATTTGTGGTTTGAGGAAGATCAAGATGAGTTTGGGTGATTCAAGGAGAATTTTAGTTTAAGAAGATTAAAATTCTACTCAACTCTAACTAAAAGATTATAATTAAGGTAATCATTCCTTACCCATGATTTTTTTTAATTAGTAGAAGCATATGATTTGCCTTGAAATTTTAATTAAGCAACTAGCATTTTGTGTGGCTTCATAAATGAATGAATAAAGAATGAGTGAGTATGTGATTTTAGTAATATTATTATGTAGTAATTAGAGTGTGATATTTTTGGAAGCTAATTAATATCTTAATTAGTGAATAAAAATTATTTTGGGCTATTAGGGTCCAAATTGAAGAAATTGGGCCTTACCGATAATCAATTAAATTAGAATTCGGGTTAAGGGTGAAATTGGTTATTGTTTTGATTTTAGTAAATTAATTGAAGAAGTGGTGGTTTTGTGTTGTTGGAATTAAAGTGGGTGGATGTGGAGTGATGATAAGTGTTCGAGAGGCCGGAAAATCGGGAACCACCGCGATGGCGGTCGAGGCAGCGTTGATTGACGCCGAGAAGTGGAAGAGGAGAAGGAGGTGGGTGATTATGTGATTGAGGAGGTGTTTGTGTATGTGCTATGTTGTGTGTGTGTGTGTGTGAGTGTTTGAGTGTGCGTGCATGTCTTATGTTTTTGTGTGTGTTTGAGCATGTGTGGCGGGAAAACGGAGAAACCACCCTCGTCAATGGTGGTGGCATTGATCGATTAGGCAGAGAGAGAGAAATGGAGTGGTCGGAGTTTGACCGGATATGGAGTTTGAGATCGAGTTTCGAATAACTAATTGGGTAGAACTATAGATTGGAAAAAGGGGAGAAAATAAGGGTAAAAAATATCTGCGTTTGGAACTCACCGAAAAATTTTCCAGACGACGACCGTACGCCAACCACCGTTGGTGCCGCCATGGATGCAGTTGGGTGGAGGGGTGAAGCAGAAGGAAGAATATAGGGGCCGAACAGTCCTTTGCCATTACATTAAATAATTATTATAAAAAGGGATCAAATAATAATAATAGTTGGAAAATTGTGAAAAATAAATAATAAAATAAGGAGATAGTAATAAATAAATTAAAATGAAAATAGATTGAGGAATATTGTGATGAGTAATAATTGCAAATTAAAATTAAAAAGGATTTTAATGATAACTGTGAGGGATATTAGACTGTGATCGGCTTATTAATTTAATAATATTTGGTACAAGAGACTAAATTACTAAAAATAAAAATATTAATGGGATGTAAGTTTGAATCGTATATAACTGAATAAGCCGAACTATTGGAACTCATTAGAAATATTAAATTCTTTAAGCAATTATTGAAGATAAGTAATTAAAGGGTTAAATCAAGATTGTCTCTCGACTTTAATTTGGAATTTTATTTCGACAACTAATATTATTTTGTAAGTGGGGGATTTAGTTAATAATTATAGTGAGACAAAATTAATTGACCTAGGATCGTTGTAGTAATACTTTAGGTGTACTGAGAAGTATCATACTTAATCAGAAATTTTATTTATAAATAGTTAATATTTTGTAATTTGGGATATTTTCTTCACTTAAAAGAGAAATATTTTTTTTAGATATAGATTGGGAACAAGAATATCCTTATATTATTTAAATAACTAATCGAGTTATTTTCTAAGGCTAAATAATTTTTTCGATATTTAATAAATTTGATTTGAGATGAGTTACTAGAATTAGCACCCAAGAAATTAGAAGTTTAAGCGATCGATAAATATAAAAACACTATTTATATAAGAAATTAGAAGTTTAAGTTACTAGATTGCCGAAAATAAATTTAAATCACCATTGGGGACAACACGTGTTACTTGTTATTGGAACTGTGTATTTGACAAAATGGAACCATATAGATATAAAATTTTAATGAATATTTCAATATAACTAAAATCCTTAAAATTTTAATATCTGTACGATTGGATCATCAAAATCATTAATAAAATTTAAAAATTAAAAGCACCCCAAACGTCAAAACCTCAAACCCCAAACCCTAAATGCTAAACCCCAAATTCTAAACCTTAAACCAAAATCCTAACAAATAAGTACATAATTTTTTTTAAAAATTTGCATATCACTAAATTCATTAATAATTAACATCTCAAGTTAGATCGTAAAAAATGTAATTGTAAAATTAAAATCACAATTTGAACAAAGTTAGTACATGGATACTAGTAAATGCAACCCTGCAAGGTCAAATGCAACAGCAACCATTCAAATGCAACGCTTTTGTGCCACGCCATTGTTGGATTTTTAAACGCAGCGGGACGTGGCAAAACACTTTTACACATACAAAATTCAAATAAAAGCATATAAATCGTGAATAAAAATTTGAGGGATCGAATCTTACCTTTTAAAATAATTCGGAGACAACGATCAGAGATCCTTAGCAGTTGCTCCTCAAGTGTGAAGCACTCCACCGGTATCGACCAAGAAAACGATGTTAAGGAGGAGGAAGAAGGTGGAGAGAATTGGGTTTTTCAAACTTTTTGGGTTTTCGGGTTAGAATAAAATTAGGGTCTATAATAGTGTATTTATAGGCAAAATTTTTAGGTGAAATTTTCCCATAAATATTATTATTATTATCCCATTTATTATTCTCATTAATAATTAAAATACCTTTTAATCATTAATCCTTTTTCTAAATACTTTAGAAATAATTCTCTATCTTGATTTAATTTCCAAAAATTAAATCCTTTAATTAATAATATTAAGAACTTTTCTTAATTAATTTATAATCAATTAAATCTCATTTAATCAATTATTAAATTTGCCAATTAATTATTTATTTCACAAATAAATAATTATTTAGCCATTATTAATTAATTCCTCCACCATTAAATCATTCTCTTTTTATGGTGTGACCCTGTAGATTCAATATTAAGCCGGTAGTAGAAATAAATAATAATAAAACTATTTTATCATTATTTATATAAATTTTCTAATTTATTAAATATGATTAATTAATTAATCATATTTATTCTACATCGTGAGTGATGCTTCTCAACATATCGCGACTATCCGGATAATATGAATTCACTGCTTAGAATACCAAGAACCTGTCAGTGAATAGTTACCGTACAATAAACTCCTTCTACCCTACAATGTCCCGATTAAATACAAGGCATGGATCTTGTGTCAAGCCTATATAATTCAATCACTTTGCTTACCATTTACTATGCGTAGTTCTATGCAAATTAGAAACTCCTTTCTAATTTCATTTACTCTGGCCAGAGATTCCTGAACTAGCATAAGTGGATCAGCCTTGAACATTCGCTTCCTTCACTGGAAGGGGTAGATCCTTTATTGATCATACACTATCTTCGTGTACAAATTCCTATACCCAGAAGAGCCCTAATAATTGTCCCTGGAGACTAAGAACTAAACTAAAGCATAGTTCAGTGTACACAAGATGACTATGATGACCTCAAGTCTAAGGATACTTGTACAACTATCACTAAGTGAATAACTGCTGACACGTGAGTGAACTCCATCAGTTGTTCAGCTGTGCGAGTCATGTTCAGTGAACTTATTCTATAATAAGCACCTACATACTAGCTATAGTATCACCACACAAATGTCTATGAGAACAGACATCCTTCATAATGAAGCAAGCATAGTATGTACCGATCTCTGCGGATTATTAATTACCAGTTAGTAATCCTACGACCAGGAACTATTTAAGTTTAGAGTTATCATCTTTTTAGGTCTCACTATTATGATCTCATCATAATCCATAAAAAGCTTTACTCTAAACTATGGTATATCTTATTTAAACACTTAAATAGATAAAGCCCGTAATAAAAACAAAACAAGTCTTTATTAATATCAATGAAATCAAAATAGATTACATAAAAGTTATTCCTAAATCCTAATACACGATTGGACTTAGGACATATTCCTTTCAATCTCCCACTTGTACTAAAGCCAATCACTCTGGTATCTAATACCCATCTTGACGATCAAAGTGACTTTCATAAAGTAGCTTTGTGAGTGGGTCTGCTATGTTGTTATGTGTGTCAACTCTAATTCAATACAATACAAGAAATGTTACCGCGCTCCCACTAACCCTTTTGTAGACGCATGGTTCATCTACGTTTTTTGATAAAATCAAACTCTTTGATTGTCTCATCAAAACGAATGTTCCATCTTTCGAGAAGCTTGCTTTAAACCATATATGGTTTGCAGCAGCTTACACACTAGGTTTTCATTTCCCTTGGAAAGAAAACCATCTGGCTATTTTCCAGATCACATAGTCGTAGTAAGCAGCATTCACAAGCAAAATCCGAACTGATTTTAACAGGGCTACAGGTAAAAGGTTTCATCAAAGTCAATCCATTGCCTTTGTTTGAATCCTTTTCCCAAAAGCCTGGCCTTAAAGGTCTCCACCTGGCCATCTGCTATAATCTATCTTTTGTATACCGTATACATAGATTCTATTCTGGATTTCATGGCACTATGCCATTTCTTTGAGTCAACACTACTCATAGCCTCATTATAGGTCACAGGGTCGTCATCATCAATGATCGACAACTCATTGTCATTCTCAATGACAAGGCCATATTACCTCTCAGGTTGGCGAGACACTCTCCCTGATCTATGAATGGGCTATTCCACAAAAGGTTGTTCAGTCAGAACAGGTGTTTCCACTTGATCCGTAGCAGTTTGTGCTTCTTGAACTTCATCAAGTTCAATTTTGCTCCCACTATTTCCTTCAAGGATAAACTCCTTTTCCAAGAAGGTAGCATGTCTGGAGACAAATACCCGATGATCGGTGTAAAAGTAATACCCTAAAGTCTCTTTAGGATATCCCACAAAACTACATTTTACGGATCGATATTCCAGCTTATCTGGGTCAACTTACTTGACATAAGCTGGACATCCCCAAATCTTAACGTGTTTAAGACTCGGTTTCCTTTCTTTCCATATCTCATACGGAGTTTGAGGAACAGATTTGGAAGGCACCTTATTCAGTAAATATGCCGAGGTTTCCAATGCATAACCTCATAGGAATACTGGAAGATTTGCATAGCTCATCATGGACCGAACTATGTCTAACAAAGTTCGATTTCTCCTTTCAGATACCAATCTGGAGGCGTCCACTGGGAGACTATACCATTTACTTTGAGATAATCCAGAAACACTCCATTAAAGTATTCACCGCCTCGATCTGATCGAAGAATTATAATACTATGTTTGGTTTGTTTCTCCACTTCATACTTATATTCTTTGAACTTTTCAAAGGCCTCAGACTTGTGTTTCATCAAACACATATCCGAATCCAGATCTATCATCTATATAAGTAATGAAGTATGAAAATCCACCCATGGCTTGCGTAGACATTGGTCCACATACATCTGTGTGTACCATTCCTAGCAAATCTGCAGCCCTCTCTCCATGTCCACTAAATGGAGACTGCAGTGCCATAACGAAGTGAGATTTTCATCATCCCTTTTCTTTTATTAGTTTGTTCAATCTGAAGTAAATTATGTCACATATATACAGACCATTATTTAAAGCACCACGTCCATAAAGAATATTATCTCTAAGAATAGAACATTCATTATTCTCAATAATAAATGAAAATCCATCCAAGTCTAACATGGGAATAGAAATAATATTCCTCACAATCGAGGGAACAAAATAACAATTATTTCAAACAATAGTCTTGCCCGTAGGCCTATGTAAATGAAATGATTCTACATCTTCAGCAGCAACTCTTGCTTCATTTCCATTAGTAGAATCACCTCCTCTTCCTCAAGAGTCCTACTTCTCCTTGGTCCCTGCAACAATTGCAGATATGAGAACCACAGGCGGTATCTAATACCCAAGTAGAAATGACATATTCACATCTATCATGAACATACCTGAATCAGAAGCGGTAATCTCACTACCCTTCTTCTTCAATTCTGCAAGGTAAACCTTGCAGTTCCTCTTCCAGTGCCCCCACCTTGTTACAGTGAAAGCAAACAACTTTGCTCTTGGGGTCTTCAGCTTTTGGTGGAACCGGCGTTTTCTCACCTACTTTCTTCTTCTTGGAAGAGTTCCTCTTCCTTTTCTTAGGATTGGAACCTTCACCAATTAGAAGAACAGAACTCTTCTTAGGGGGGAAATTCGATTCCGCAGTCTTCAACATGTTGTGGAGTTCAGGCAGGCTGACATCCAACTTATTCATGTGAAAGTTCACAACAAACTGCGAGAACGAACTCGGAAGCGATTGCAAGACCAAGTCTTGGCTCAACTCCCCATCCATGGCAAAACCAAGTTGTCCAAGACGTTCAATCAAATTGATCATCTTAAGTACATGGTCATTCACAGATGATCCCTCAGACATCCTATAACCGAACAGCTCCTTCGATATCTCATATCGAGCTGTCCTCCCTGCCATATCATACAACTCTTGTAGATGCATGAGGATAGTGTGAGCATCCATATGCTCATGTTGCTTCTGTAGCTCAAGGTTCATGGAAGCTAGCATGATGCATTGAGCAACATTTGCATCATCTATCCACTTACGATACATAACATGTTCATCATTATGTGCATCACTAGCAGGTTCAGTAGGCTTAGGTGAGTCAATCACGTATTCCAGCTTCTCAATCCTGAGAACAATTCTCAAGTTTCGAAGCCAGTCAGCATAATTAGGACCAGTCAATTTGTGAGCATCCAATATGCTCCTGAGTGATAGTGCAGAAGACATAACGTACAAAGTAAATCTATAAATGATAAACACATAACAACACTTAGCAAATATTCGATTTCATTTCAAAACACTATATGAATCGGGTCTTTATTCATAAGTGCCTCCCACTAGTTTTCTTAATTTATTCAACCCCCTACGTGAAAAATTAAGCATTCATAATGCTAGTGAGAATAGGGATCCTACATTCCATTACACAACCTCGGCTGTAGCACGAACCGCCATGCAATGTTCAATAGGCAGACAACTCTTATCAATTACATCTCATGTTATTCCCTAATCAAACTTTAGCCTCTTGAATAATTGAGTCTCGGCTGTAGCACGACAAACTCAATATTCTAAGTCAAGTCTAACCCAACATTCCGTACAGTTGAATTAGTCCTCAAAGGCCCACGGCTGTAGCACGTACCGACCTTTAGATTCTTATTCAATGTACACATCTCTATGTAATAGATAAGTATTTCTTATTTCAAAATCAAAGCCCTCGGCTGTAGCACGAACCGACAATGATTCAAAAATAAGAACTACTTTTCTATCATGTTGGAAGGCTATGACCGACACAAACCCGTTGTATCATTGGCCAATTACTACTTGATATTATTTAATTTTAGAGGGATTATATTACGTTACAATCATAATCATATTATAAAGAGATTCTTCCTTTTAAATTAAATATTTCAAATCAATAATCAATAATCAGATGATTCCCAGATCGGGTGGAGCATTGTCAAGAGGCGTCACTTAATAACCCTTTCTTACAGATAGAAATCTGTTGTTGACAGAATCATCCTTTCTCTCATATCGAAAATTCATATTCAATTACGTGTTTCACAAACACAAGAATCTCATGATTGTATTCATAATATTATTCTTAAGGTTATGAAACAATTTCACTATACTAGGTTGTCTAACAAACGCCTTATGTTCATTTAAGTTCACCTAAATCTATCATCGCATGATAAACTAAGCATATATCACATATATCAACATGAATAAACATCAAGGTAGGCATGTTACATCATCTAGCACATTAGTCTAAGCATTATACATCTCTATGTATCACATGAAGCATTTAAAAGCAATTAAAAACAGTCAAAAACAGCTTTAAAACACTTCATGGAAATATAAATAGTTCAAAACTTTTATATAAACTAAAATTGATCACAACATTAGATCCGTCTCGAAAAAACGAATCCAACGGTATATTGCACGCCCAAAACGGAGTTACGAAACTCCCAGAAAATCAATTTTAAAATCAACAGACGGGCTGTAACGCATTACAGGAATGCGTTACACGCCCTGCAACGCATTCCGGTGATGCGTTACACACCTTTTAAGCCATTTAAGGGTGTAACGCATTCGGTGAATGCGTCACAGGTCTGTAACGCATTCCCAAAATGCGTTACACCCCTATTTTTTTTTTCTTGCAGCCGCCGTTGCTTTGGTTGCCGTGCCTGACAACTCTGACCTGTCATCTCCTGTGCTTCCGTGCAGAACAGAGAGCATACGGCACAGACATATGCAGATGCAATATATATATACTTACAAATTATATATATATATGATTATTTAATTACGAATTTTAATTACAAGAACTTCAAAAATTCATAATAAAAAATCTATACATCCTAAAATTATGAAAAAAATACCCAGACGATCTACAACACTTGTAGAACCCAGATCAACATTCAAAATTATTCTGAGAAATGATTTCTCATCAGACAAAATTAATCTATGATATAACTTGTAAAAATCATAATTAATTCATACAAACACATAAAATTCTGAAATTTTTACCACATATCTATATGCATACAACCTATGCTCTGATACCATTGTTGGATTTTTAAACGCAGCGGGGTGTGGCAAAACACTTTTACACATACAAAATCCAAATAAAAGAATATAAATCGTGAATAAAAATTTGAGGGATCGAATCTAACCTTTTAAAATAATTCGGAGACAATGATCAGAGATCCTTAGCAGTTGCTCCTCAAGTGTGAAGCACTACACCGGTATCCACCAAGAAAACGATGTTAAGGAGGAGGAAGAAGGTTGAGAGAATTGGGTTTTTCAAACTTTTTGGGTTTTCGGGTTAGAATAAAATTAGGGTCTATAATAGTGTATTTATAGGCAAAATTTTCAGCTGAAATTTTCCCATAAATATTATTATTATTATCCCATTTATTATTCTCATTAATAATTAAAACACCTTTTAATCATTAATCCTTTTTCTAAACACTTTAGAAATAATTCTTTCTCTTGATTTAATTTCCAAAAATTAAATCCTTTAATTAATAATATTAAGAACTTTTCTTAATTAATTTATAATCAATTAAATCTCATTTAATCAATTATTAAATTTGTCAATTAATTATTTATTTCACAAATAAATAATTATTTAGCCATTATTAATTAATTCCTCCACCATTAAATCATTCTCTTTTTATGGTGTGACCCTGAAGGTTCAATATTAAGTCGGTAGTAGAAATAAATAATAATAAAACTATTTTATCATTATTTATTAGAAGTCTCTAATTTATTAAATATGATTAATTAATTAATCATATTTATTCTACATCGTGAGTGATGCTTCTCAACATATCGCGACTATCCGGATAATATGAATTCACTGCTTAGAATATCAAGAACCTGTCAGTGAATAGTTACCGTACAATAAACTCCTTCTACCCTACAATGTCCCGATTAAATGTAAGGCATGGATCTCGTGTCAAGCCTATCTAATTCAATCACTTTGCTTACCATTTACTATGCGTAGTTCTATGCAAATTAGAAACTCCTTTCTAATTTCATTTACTCTGGCCAGAGATTCCTGAACTAGCATAAGTGGATCAGCCTTGAACATTCGCTTCCTTCACTGGAAGGGGTAGATCCTTTATTGATCATACACTATCTTCGTGTACAAATTCCTATACCCAGAAGAGCCCTAATAATTATCCCTGGAGACTAAGAATTAAACCAAAGCATAGTTCAGTGTACACAAGATGACTATGATGACCTCAAGTCTAAGGATACTTGTACAACTATCACTAAGTGAACAACTGCTGACACGTGAGTGAACTCCATCAGTTGTTCAGCTGTGCGAGTCATGTTCAGTGAACTTATTCTATAATAAGCACCTACATACTAGCTATAGTGTCACCACACAAATGTCTATGAGAACAGACATCCTTCATAATGAAGCAAGCATAGTATGTACCGATCTCTTGCGGATTATTAATTACCAGTTAGTAATCCTACGACCAGGAACTATTTAAGTTTAGAGTTATCATCTTTTTAGGTCTCACTATTATGATCTCATCATAATCCATAAAAAGCTTTACTCTAAACTATGGTATATCTTATTTAAACACTTAAATAGATAAAGCCCGTAATAAAAACAAAACAAGTCTTTATTAATATCAATGAAATCAAAACAGATTACATAAAAGTTATTCCTAAATCCTAATACACGATTGGACTTAGGACATATTCCTTTCAGCCAGCACGTCACAACACCTGCTATGTCAGCAGACACGTCATTATTGTTGGTCCCACGTGTGGGCCCACCTATCACGTGGGTTGCCATGTCAGCAGTGTGTTGCATTGCATCTGGCCCCACTTCTTCGATGTAAGATGCCACATAAGCAGCGTAGGTACCACAGGTGTAACCTATATTCCTACGACAGCTGCCATGTCAGCAGTGTGGGTCCCACGCGTGGGACCCTCTTCCATATGGCAACATATTACTTTGGCAGATGGCTAATGCAACACCACAAATTCTGCAACACCATTATTTATAGGCAATGTCAGCTGAAATGTAATGCAACTATATTTTCTCATGGTTGTAGATAAGCCAAAATCTTATATTTATTGCAACGCTTTTCTTGCAAAACTCAAAAAAAACATCGCATACGAGCATTTATGGCATAGTGCCGAAAACATAAACAGGTGATAGATTGCATTCGGAAAACTACCTCACAAACTATGAGGAGGCCCCTCCATTAGCTCCTTTTGTGAGCTATCTTTGGTAACGATATCATGCCAGTACAATAATTCCATTCTGGTAGCCCTAGGTACATGTTGGACCCTAGATCATATTGTCAACCCCGATTTACTCCTTCATGAGCTACCATGAAAATCCTGCAAGTTATAAAACACCTTCAAATACTATATTTCATTATCGACTGGATCCTAGCTAGTCATAGGGCTATACATACCCGACCTGAGTCGAGCTGATTTTTGACATAAACGAGTCGAGTTTATATTTTTTCTGATGAATCGAACTGTGTCGAGCTTCTTTCTTGAATAAAAAAGCGTGTTCGAACTCGAATTCATTTACTAACGGGCCGAACTTGAGGTTGTTCGCAACAAATACGAGTCGAGCCGAGTTCGAGCCCAACCGAGCAACTCTTTGACAAATAAAATATCAAAATAAAAATCAACCTTGTCGGTCCAACCTAACCAATTCGAGCCCAACCAAATTATCTAAACATTTAATTTAAGCCCAACCCTATTATCTAAAAGACTAAACTTATATTATTAATCCCTCTATCATCTGTTCTTTGTTCTGAGTTCTTGATCCTATATTACCATTTTTACTTATCTCGAAAACATCAACAAATCTCGTCAAAAATATAACAACCCCCATGACCTCACCACTTGCTTTTCCCACCATTCTTAATCCTAGTATCAAGCTCTTGTTTGTTGAGACGGGTGTTGACTACGATCAATACTGGAAAATTACCTCCTCCTTATTTTAATTAAGTGCGGCTTCTGATTCAGGATTTTATCAATAAAGTGCAGCTTTAGATTTAGGGTTTTATTGAGAAGTGAAGAATTTGTAAACAGTTGTTTAAAGATATTTGTTCCCTTAGAACCAGAACCCCTTCGGCTCGAACTAGATAGATATTGCTGGAGGGAGGTCTCTAGTACGGACCCGGAGGCCTGTCCGGGTGGATCCAACACGGGAACTTTCCAAGGGCAAGTGAAAAGGCTTGGATCAACCACATCTGTATACATGTCATAAACATCCTTGATGCCACTTTGCCATTCCTATATCCAGGTTCACATGACGCATCTGATCATCATGATCATCCATCATCTAAAGAAACTCATTGGATCCATGATACAATTCACAAGCTTTCTCCACTCTATCTTCCTCCTTTTCATCTCCTTGGCATGCTTCTTCTCAAGGAGAGCGGCTTTGTCCTCTGCTTGATGTGCCTTAGACTCCCACTTATCTGAAGAGATCTTCATCTTTTTCATGGAGGTTTGCAGTGCAGCGTAGTCACTCCCCATCTTGATGCTTTATGTAGAAGATGCAATAAAGTAGGGATTGGCCTTGCAAAGAAAAAAAAAAGAGAAGTCGTAAGAAGGTTAACTCCAAAGGGAATAGAGGTAAAATACTAAGATCAAGCAAGACTCAAGAGGGCCGAGTCCTCAACACAGAAAGTCCCGGCCGGCCTCGAGTAGATTCTCACCCGATGAGACGTGAAGAAGGTCTAGGGGAGTGATGCAATTCTTGGATCATTCAAGAACAAGGGATGAACTTTTGAACACCAAGTCATTGGTGGATATGCCCCATAAAGGTTTGAAGGGGATCTTCACATTTTCATCTGAATCTTTGACCCTTTTCTTTCCAGAGCCGGAGGCCTCAAGGAGTGTCGGGACTTTGGGAATGCAATTAACCTGCTTGGCAGCTTCCCTGGCCATCATTCCCGTAATCATGTCACTCTTATCAGTACGTGCATCCAGGGCCTCATCAACTTAAACAAAACAAAGAAAAAATGGATATAAGAACAAACTTGACCAAGTTTGAGATAGAATAAAAATAAATATCCTCTCTAAAAAGGTTGTTAATGCCAGCCTCGACGAGCTTCGTCTCCGTAACAAACTCCCAATAAGGGGTCCTTCCATTATCATCAATAAGGAGATCAAGATCGTAGAGCTCAGCATTTGTGAGGTGAAGGATGTAGTGAGCAATGTCTACTGGACAGCTGAAATCACGTATGAATTAAACTCCCCAGTCACCCTACTTCCCCTTCAAGACCATAAACTTTTTGTTCCACTAGTTATTAAAGTCATTGAGAGAATACGTGTTCACAATGTGAGGAACACGGGGCATGTGTTGTAGAAGAACCCAGTCAGGCCTGGAGGAAGGAGATGCCTTCAACATGAAAATACTTCAGAACATTGAAAACACTCAGTGGAATACTAAGGTCATTGGCACTCAGATTGCAAGTCCTCTCATTGGACTTGGCTTTGCAAACTTCTACACAATCAGGCCCGAGGTAACTTGACTGAATCTCATCGACATCCTCTTCATCGAGCATGGTCTTATGCTTGAATGCATCAAATTGAACGATGCTCGGATACTCATCATCCTACGCATCAAGCATGCTTCTTAAACTATTGGAACAACGGTTATGGGAATAGGGAAAATGAAAACTATACCTTTCAGAGATCGGATTGTAGTTCTCTTTTGCATGGCTTTCTTGGCCGAGATGGAGGGCTTGCTAGGGCCTTGAGACATCTTAAAAAACTTAAGAAGTTGAGAGCTTCTAAAACTTGAGAAAATTTGAGAGGAGTTGAAATGAAAGTGTGAATGAAAATGAGCACTTCTCATCTTCTTTTATAGAAGAATAGGTAAATGCTACAACAGGTCATAACTCTGCTTGGTTCGTGCCAGCAGGTATCTCTCGAAAAAAGACCTAAAAATGGTAGGAAAAATGATCAAGAGATTAGAAGAAAGGACATAATAAACAAACAAAGTGACGCAGAACGTCGCTTATTGTATCAGTTGTTATTTCCCAAGGAACTAATAATGAGATTTACAGAAGGGGGGTCGAATGTAAATCTCAAAACTTTTTCAAGTTTTGAGCAGCTTTGAAAAGCTAAGTGTATGATGAACAAATGTGTGTGAATTGCTTTGTGCAGTTGCAGACAGGTGTATATTCAAAAACACATATGTAAAGAACACAAAGGCTTTAAAAACTTTTCTGATGGATTGTTGTTCCACCAGAGATGTATATTTCATAAAATATGTGATACAAAGAATTTTACACAGCTGCTTCCTAGTACAAACTAGATGATTTTCTCTCTTAGTTTTCTAAACAGCTCTGGAAAATTCACACCTAATTACTAGCTGCAACCTAGTTTATATTCCACCAAGTTTACAAGTGAAGACAAAAATAAATACAATTATAAAATTGGTCTTCACATGTTTTTTCTTCTTTTCTCTATCCAATGCAACCAAAGATAAATTGTGAATCTTTGAATACTTCATTGTTTGCACCAGAATGGAAATGCTGGTTTTCTTTCATTCCTCCAAAAGGCTACCACATTCCAATTGTCTCTATCAACCCATGTGCCTCTTTCAGCTTATGAATTGTCACTATCAACTGCTATAGAACTGAGCATCCATTGAAGCTTTCATCCGTTGATGGCTTTATCCGTTAATGCCCTTATCCGTTGATGCACCTATCCGTTAATGTTTTGGTGACATCAGTTGATGCTTTAGCTGTGGCGCCCTCCAAACCCGGGTCAGAAGTTTGGGGTCCACACACACATACCTTATTTATAACATACTTATAATAATAATAAAGATAATAATAATATGCAGTGACCCTACTTACCAACTACTATAGACCGCAACAGGTTAAAGTATGCACACAAGCCAAATACATCTACTTATATTACAAACCGTTCAAAACCCAACTATCCAAACTCAGAACTGAGTATTAAATGTTATTACAAACTTTTACAAACTTAAAATTATCCCAAAGAAGCCTACTAGCTCAGCTTGATCAACCTGAACCCCTAGCTCTCGCGCTGGACTGGGGATCCTCGTTACTAACTGGTTCCTTTTTAACTGGAACGAACATAAACAACATCGCACAAATGAGCTAACTAGCTCAGCAAGTCACAATGACAAAACTGAGAATAATGATCATCAGGTAAATATGGTTATGATATCAAGTGAACAATGGATTATGATTTAGAACTGGATATTATATTTTCATTTTAAAAACCAAGGTTAGGCTGCTGATCAGTCATGTACTAACCCCGAGCAAAGCACACAACACTGCTCTAACTACTGGGTCCAAGGCACATATTGGCCTAACTTGACCATTATATGGTCTGACCACGAATCTGGTCCACAATTTTATAAAAACAATCCAATTCTACCATAATAACAGAATAAGCAGTAATAAACAATAAACAGGATCATTAACAACATTGGACGTTCAATAATGAAAATGGTTTCAATCTGTATAAAGATCAATATGGCATTTCCAAAGCTTGGCTGTTAGGTAATGAAAGAATTGGATAACAAAGGAATCAACATTTCAGGGTTCCAAGGATTTGGTCTTTCAAAGCATAAGATACAATGGTTTGAATGTGTAAGCAATCTGGTTCAGTGTTTAATATTTAGTTTGTATGTATTTGTGGAGTAGTATCGTATATTTAAGGTTCGTATATGGGTATACAACAATCAATGGTCTAGAAAGAATCAGGTTACGGCTCAAGATCAATAACTGGAATCAAGGTTTAGGGTTCAGTGCTTCAAAGCACTTGCAATATAGAACAGGAATATCAATCACTGCAATATCTCGAGAAGGTTCTGAACACTTTCCTGGTACTAGCTTACTACACCGCACTTGCTCTCAATCACCACTGTCTTACTCCTTGACTATCTGTTTCCCTTTCCTACGCCTTGCCTCTTCTGCTCACATATCATAAGCATCTATCAATATTTAACTCATACGATTCTATTTGACACATACTTCTATCTACCCTTCGATTCACCCAAATCCGGTTAACAGATTGAAAGTTATGCAATAAACAAGTAAACATCGAATATACAGACCGACAGATAACCAACAAGTCACATATAACACATAACACGTCACATAATCAATGATATATCATTTATAAAGAAGTCTCAGGTCATAAATAGGCTTTCGGATATTTAAAATGATTTTTAAAACATTTTTCGGAGTTAAAACAGATCGTTGAATCAATTTCGAAGTAGTAAATAGGGTTCGGTTGGCCAATTCTGGCTTCAAAACAATTTCATAATAATTATCGAGCCTTGATAAAAATTTAAAATAATATTTTAAAGCTCGAAACTATTTTTCGGAATTTTTAAATCATTTTTATATAATTAAATCTAATTAAATAATTAATTAAAATTTATTAATAATTAATTAAATAAATTAAATCAATTAATTTTCGAATTAATTGACCAATTAATCAATTAATTATTAACTAAAACTAATTAACTAATTAATTTAGATTTATTTTTGAATTAAAAATAAATTTTGGAATTAAATTAATAATTTTTTTGGAATTTTCAGAAATTAAATACGAATTTTTATAATTAAAATAAATAGGAAATATGATTTTTAAATATTTTCAAAACAGGAATCCAAATTTGCAAGTTCTGGAAACCTCAGGGACCTAACTGTTTCTTCCCCAAAAGATAAGGTACCAAACTGCAATTTTACAACCCCCGTCGCCGGAAAATACAGGGTTGGCCGGAGAACACGATTCTGGAACCCTCACCTCACCACAAGCTCCAGATCACATCTACAGACAACCAGGAACTTATTCATGCAATCAAATCATTCAAATAATCCCAGACTTGGCCGGCAATTGGCCAAGAACATCGTCGGTTTCCGGCGAACTTCGGAAATTTTCAAAACACAACTCCCTTCGATTCAGACATCCTCTGGTAACGAGATATATACCAATCGATTGCAAATTTCATAAGGGACATAATCCACTATAAATCAACAGCTAATAACCCCTAAATCAAAAAGCCCCAAATTTCAATTGAAAACATTCATACGGGTTATAAACCCTAATTTTAAAATTCGAGAATTAAACCCACTTTTGAGCATGTTATTGAACTCCAAATCAGACGTATGACATATGAAAATCATCAGGAAACAAGCTCTACAACATGCAAGCATCAAATCATACAAACAATCATCCGAACAAAAATTCATATTTTTAATAAAATTAATTCGAAAATAAATAATTTTTCAGAAAATAAACCTTGATTTCTGCAGTGATTTGGAACATATAATCTGATAGAACACCTCAAGACCTTTGGATTGAGTACTCGAGCTTTTCAAACGGACTCCGGTAACACCTCCGATTGTTGGTTTGATTCTTAGAAAGGTTTATGAATATATGAATTTTCTCTGGAAATTTATATAATTACTGACTACAAATGATTTTTGATACGAAATAAAATACGGTAAAGGCTATTTATAATTACGGAAATTAGTATCCCGTCGGATCATTCCGGATATAAAACGGTACGTTTATTTGTAAAAACTGATCCAAACGGTATCGGTTTTCGGGACAATTATCCAGATCAGTACAATTTGTACTGCGGTCTTGGTCTCAGCGCCTGGTTACACGTATAACGAGGTGATAATTGGGATAGTTTAATAAAAAGCTCCCGTTTATCGAAAATACGAGTTTTATTGATTTACCGAAACGAATATTGTATCGAAAATGTTGCGCCGGGACCCCGCGCAAGACAACCGTACGCCGGATCGAAAAAGTCGAAACATGGAATATGCTCGGAATATACAATTGGGTTAGGAAGGAGTTCTCGGAAGAGTTTCAGGTTCCAAAACGTAACAACGGATGACGTCGGTTGGTTCCCGTTTTTATAAAATAGATTCTAAATACTCGGAAAAAGATTTTATAAATTTCATATGATCCTTATAAATCCATAAATCATCATAAAATAATTAGGAAGATATGACAATTATCTATATTTTATTTTGGACATATAAAAATTAAAATACTCAATTAATAATATTTTTAAACATCCAAACACATTTAATACTTAACAATTAATTCACAGAACAGATACTGAACACATATATTAATTATTTATTAGCAAAAATAATTACACGATATATCCCGGATATTAATTAGCAGTTGAAGCTTTATCTGTTGAAGCACTCATCCGCTGATGGATGTTATCGGTTGAAGCTTTAGAGACATCCGTTGAAGCTTTGTTTCTCATCCGTTAAAGGCCTTTAATTTATCAGTTGATACTACTTCACTTATACAAAATTAAAAGGCATGAAATATTTACAATTAGCCCTCCTATTTGCATATCCACTAGTAATCAACATGACTTATAATTTCCTACAACATTTAAGAATTGTAGCTTAAATACAAAGACTGGAATATGCTACAATACTAAACTTATTTTTAAGTAAAGCTACTCCATCAACAGATAGCCAAAGTGGTCTTATCCGTTGAGGCTACAAACACTAGTTTTCTACTTAAGTGTTTTGTTTAACTTATCATCAAACTAATACACATGTATTCCTAACAATCTCCCCCTATTTATGTCTACTAGAATTGTAGGCATAAATTCAGGGTTAACTTGATGATAACAAAACACTTAACAAAAGTATAAATTGAAACTAAGTAGAAATATAAAAGTGCTGCAAAAGTGTATGTACTGAGATAGAGTTGAAGATTTACAGTGTTTCCAAGGGTGCTCTTCTAGCCTGAGCAAATCATTTTCTTTTCCTTTGTTCCCTTGTTTTCTTCCCTATCCTCTTGTCATTTTCCTCTACTTGGAGTTAGAGTTGTCTGTAAAATCCAGCCTCATCTTCATCACTGATATCCAACTTAGATTGCATTCCTTGAGAGTTTCATTACTGGCAATCTTAAGCTAGTCTTTAAGTCTGAAAAATCTTCGGACTCCTTTATTGTCTCTGAACTCCATCAACCAATGAGGTGATTTATGAATTGTAATTCCATGCTCTGGGATGAGTAATGTTCTAGGCAAGGAATTTGACTCCCTCCAAGTCTTCCTTATGTTGGCAATCTTGTTGAGAACCTCAGTCTTGGCACCTCTGGTAAAACCAGTGTCCCTTTTTATGGCTGAGTAAACTCTAATCAAGGTAGAGTAGCCCTCATTTAGAATTCTTTGAAGAGGCCAAGTCCTTTCCACACTTCTTTATATTTGAACACTAGCCTTTCTGGTAGCTGTCTGTAGGCACCTATTCCCCTTACTTCCTCCAGCTCATCCAGGTAGAGTTCAATATCTGTAAATTCTTTTAAGTCACAAATGTGAACATAATCATCCTTTGAGATTTGTGGCTTAGGCTTAGGCTTTTGTTTCTGAGTGAATTTCCTTGAGGTTGGGGGAGGTATGGATTTTTTTATTTGTCTTTTCTGTTCCTTTGGTGGTGGAGGAGTGGTTAAGAAGGTAGGCAATTGATTTTTTGATTTGTCTTTTCTGTTCCTTGTGGTGAGGGATATCCGTTGAAGAAGGAAAAGAAGTAGAAATTGAAAGTGACATAATTGTTGAATCTGTGTGGATTGATTTTAAATTAAGTGACACAGATCTTCAAGTAAGTCTGAAAGAATGGCTGGTGATCCAACAAATCATCTAAAGATGATGATCACCAGTACTTAAGTGGGGCTCATCCCTGAGTTGTAAAGAGGGAGAATCAGGAAATGATGTGAAAATCATGTCCACATCCAAAGAAGGTGATGGAGAACTTGGTGTTTGATGTATATCAATTATGAGAGAATGGGGATGTGACTCCACATTTGTTGGAGCCACATCAACTGAATTTGGGAAGGCATAGATACAAGTGATTGTATCTGTGCAGTGTGTGCACCTAGTGATTATTCTAGGGTTTTGACCTTCTTTCTCCTTGTGAAGGTTTTTATAGGTGAGTGTGTGGCTTCAGTGTCCCTCCCCCTTTTGTTCTGTGTCCCTGGTTGGGGACTATTTTCAATCATTACACCCTTTTGGGAGGGTGCAACTAGGGATGAGTTTGAATCCTTCTCAACCACAACAGTCTTTTGAGAAACTGGGGTTTGGCCTTGTTTGGGTACACTCACCTCTCCTACCTTATTCTGGGGTTTTTCTTATGTTCACCCCTCCCCTCACCACTAACACTCTTTTCACGCCCCTCAGGGTTTATAGTAGTTGTTACAACTATTTTCTTTTAAGAGACAACAGAGGTGGCTTTCTTTGACTTGGATTTGGAAATTTTGGGTTTGGTGGCCTTGTAGGAATCTTTTGGGGCATTGATACAGATCCCATGGCCACACCTGAAGACAAAGAAATGGTAGGGTTGGAAGTAGTAGGAGTTGAAGAAGTATTTACCTCACTTACCTGAGGTGCATCCATTATTGGTAAATATACCAATGGCACCTTATTGTTGAGGTCAATCCATAAAAGGTCTACAAGGACCCTCTTCTTTTGGACCCAGCATTTGAGCTTATTACTCTCATTATTGATGACCAAACCTTCAGCAACATAGTTAGCCAATAATATAAAGAATCTAGCATAATAGATGTTTGAGCTCTATTAGCCTTGTTACCTAATTCGGTACCTAATTCTAGCATAACATAGTTGCTAAAATATAGTACCTATCAGAAACTAGCATATAGAGCATATTACAAGAGCTGAGGTTATAGCATCAAGTTGCTAATTTTCCCAGAGAAAACCTTGATAAAGGCATCACTGAGAAAACTCCACTTCCTTCCTAAGGCATTTTCTCTTAATACTGCCTAAACTGGTGGAATTAAGGGAATAGCCTATGGAATCTAACATGCTAGATACATCATTATCAGTGTGTGGTGTCATGGCATTATTTTCAAGTAATTTAAAGCAAGACTGTATATCATCAGAGTTAATACAGTAATCTTTACCTTTGAGAGAGAAGAAAATGGTCATATCAGTGGAGTTGAACTCAGCAGTTGTCCATATCTCCTCAACTACCTCATAGTATATTGTTGGGGCCTCCAGCTTTGTATAGCTTAGTTTACAGTTCTTGATGAAATCCATCATCTTGTGGTAGTCTGAGTGAGCTTCATTCTTTTCCACCAAAGCTAGGAAATTGTTCTTCTCATTGACAAACCCGGATTGGGACATCATCTTACTACTGGTGCCATTGTTGTGGGTATGAAGTTGCAGAGAAAAGTTGGAGAAGAAGAGTAAAGCTTTTGAAAATTCAGAAAGCGTAAAGTGAAAATAAGAAATCAAAAGGGCTTTTATACTTTCTCAAATTAAACATATAGAAAATGATTAAACAATATTTTGGGTAAATTACAACCGTTTAAGAATTAAGGAAAAACTATAGGTATTCTAAAAACTACCCGTTAATACATATACATACAGCTGTATACATGTATCAACGGATAAGAAAATAGAATCACGGTTGTGATTCACTTGAATCCACTGATGTGACACTTCAACGGATAAGGTAAACTAGTCATCCGTTGAAGAGTAACACAGTTTTATCTATCGAAGGATAAAATTTCCAGAAATGTAATTGTCTTTCAACGGATAATGGACATCCGTTGATAGAACAACTTTGGCTTTCAACGGATAGGGAATATCCATTGATATAATAAAGTTAACTTAAAGCCAACTTTGCTCTTGCAATAAATTCATTTCAGGCTGCATATCAAATTACAATTTGGACATGAATTCAAGAATAATTAAGCATACACAGCTCACTAACCAACCTTGTGAATGTTGATTCATCAAGTGGCTTGGTAAAAATGTCTGCAATTTGTTTTTCACTTGGAACAAAATGAAGTTCCACTGTACCATTTATCACATGTTCCCTTATGAAGTGGTATTTGATGTCAATGTACTTGGTTCTTGAATGTTGCACTGGGTTTTCAGTAATGGCAATGGCACTTGTCTTGTCACAGAATATTGGAATTTTGTCAACATTTAGCCCATAGTCAAATACTTGATTCCTCATCCATAATATTGTGCACAGCAACTACCTGCAGCAATGTACTCAGCCTCTGCTGTTGATGTAGAAACAGAATTTATGCTTCTTACTGAACCATGATACAAGCTTATTCACTAGAAATTGACAGGTGCCAGTTGTACTTTTCCTGTCTATTTTGCAACCTACATAATCTGCATCTGAGTAGCCAATTAGATCAAAACCAGACTCTCTAGGGTACCAAATTCCTAGATTTGGAGTCCCTTTGAGATATCTGAAAATTCTTTTAATAGCAACTAAGTGAGATTCTCTAGGATCAGCTTGAAATCTAGCACAAAGACATGTAGCAAACATTATATTAGGTCTACTAGCAGTTAAATATAGAAGTGAACCAACCATGCCTCTATAGCTTATAATGTCCACAGACTTTTCAGCCTTGTTTAATTCAAGCTTAGTGGCAGTGGCCATAGTAGTTTTTGCAGATGAACATTCCATTAAGTCAAACTTCTTTAAAAGATCATAATATATTTAGTTGACTAATGAAAATTCCACCACTAACTTGTTTAACTTGTAAACCAAGAAAATAAGTTAGCTCTCCCATCATGCTCATTTCATATTTACTTTGCATTAAATTAGCAAACTTTTTACAAAGTTATCATCTGTAGAACCAATATAATATCATCTACATAAATTTGAACAAGTATTGTAGAGCCATTAGAATTTCTAAAGAAAAGAGTTTTGTCAACAGTACCTCTAGTGAAGTGATTAGCTAGAAGAAATTTTGACAAAGTCTCATACCAGGCTCTAGGTGCTTGCTTTAGTCCATAGAGTGCTTTCAACAGATAATACACATGGTCTGGAAAATTTGGATCTTCAAACCCTGGAGGTTGACCCACATAGACTTCTTCCTCCAATTCTCCATTCAGAAATGCACTCTTGATATCCATTTGATAGGCTTTGAAATTGGCATGGCCTGCATAGGCTAGAAAAAATTCTGATGGCTTCAAGTCTTGCAACAGGAGCAAATGTCTCATCAAAATCTATTCCCTCTTGTTGCGAGTAGCCCTTAACAACCAATCTAGCTTTATTCCTTATAACAATGCCATTTTCATTTATCTTATTTCTGAACACACATTTTGTGTCAATAGAACTCTTGTTATTTGGCTTGGGTACCAGCTTCCATACTTTGTTCCTCTCAAATTGGATTAACTTCTCTTGCATTGTTAAAATCCAATCTGGATCCAATAGAGCTTCTTCCACTCTCTTAGGTTCCTCCTGTGATAGAAACTATTGTATAGACATTCATCTTGAGTAGCCCTTCTTGTTTGCACTTTAGATGTTGCATCACCAATGATAAGTCAAAGGGATGACTCTTGGTCCATTTCCTTTGAGGTGGTAGATTAGCTCTAGATGAGGTGGCCTCAGTATTGTCATGATGTGAGATAGAGTGTTGATTAGTTGAGATTCCCCCTGAGTTGGTCCTTTGCAGGGAACTAGGAGTTCTATCAACTGATGATCTAATTTGATTATCCGGTGATGAACTATGATCAACGGATGCTCTATTATGTACTTCAACGGATGATGCACTTTATGAAAGAGATATGTCCTAAGTCCAATCATGTATGAGGATTTAGGAATAACTTTATGTAATCTGTTTTGATTTCATTTATATTAATAAAAGACTTGTTTTGTTTTTTATTACGGGCTCTATCTATTTAAGTGTTTAAATAAGATATACCATAGTTTAGAGTAAAGCTTTTATGGATTATGATGAGATCATAATAGTGAGACCTAAAAGATGATAACTCTAAACTTAAATAGTTCCTGGTCATAGGATTACTAACTGGTAATTAATAATCCGCAAAGATTGGTACATACTATGCTTGCTCCCTTCAGGAGGATGTCTGTTCTCATAGGCATTTATGTGGTGACACTATAGCTAGTATGTAGGTGCTTATTATAGAATAAGTTCACTGAACATGACTCGCACAGCTGAACAACTGATGGAGTTCACTCACAGTGTCAGCAGTTGTTCACATAGTGATAGTTGTACAAGTATCCTTAGACTTGAGGTCATCATAGTCATCTTGTGTACACTGAACTATGCTTTGGTTTAGTTCTTAGTCTCCAGGGACAATTATTAGGGCTCTACTGGGTATAGGAATTTGTACATGAAGATAGTGTATGATCAATAAAGGATCTACCCCTTCCAGTGAAGGAAGAGAATGTTCTAAGCTGATCCACTTATGCTAGTTCAGGAATCTCTGGCCAGAGTGAATGAAATTAGAAAGGAGTTTCTAATTTACATAGAACTGAGCATAGTGAATGGAAAAGCAAATGATTAAATTAGATAGGCTTGACACAAGATCCATGCCTTGTATTTAATCAGGACATTGGTGGGTAGAAGGAGTTAATTGTACGGTAACTATTCACTGACAGGTTCTTGGTATTCTAAGCAGTGAATTCATATTATCCGGATAGGTCGCGATATGTTGAGAAGCATCACTCACGATGTAGAATAAATATAATTAATCAGATAATTATATTTAGTGAATTTTAATATTCAATAAATAATTAATAAAAAGTTTATTATTATTTATTTCTACTACTGGCATAATATTGAACCTACAGGGTCACACCATAAAAGAATATTTCCTTTGATGAATAATGAGAGAGAGAATTATTTTTTCTAAATAGTTAAGAAAAAGGAATAATGATTAAAATAGTTTTTAATTATTATTAAAGCATTTTATGAAGATAAAATGTGGGGGTTAAAATATATAAAGATATATTATAAAACCCTAGGAGAGTCCTATAAATAGAATGAGATGGATGGCTCATTTGACAGACACACAATTTTGGTTTTGTGAAAACCCTAGCCTCCATCTTCTTCTTCTCTCTCTCTCCCAAAACTCCATTTTATAAAAGCTTAGTTTTATAAAAGGTTCATCGAAGAGGATCGTTCTTGGTGGATACCGGTAGAGTGCTTCACACACTGAGGAGCAACTGCTAGCACTCCAATTTTATAAAGCTTCGATTCACGAGGTATGGTTTCGATTCCTCAGTTTTTCCCTTTTATATGTTTTTTATATGTGCGGTATATGGTTTTTACGGAATAATTGTTATTTCACGCTTCCGCTCATCCGTAAATTCCTTCATTGGCATCAGAGCTAGGTTCTGCATATAGAGATTCATATAAAAAATTTCAGATTTTTTAATGCATGTATGGATTTATTATGATTTTTGCAAGTTTATTTGGATTTAATTATGAATTAATTCGAAATAATTTTTGCATGAGATTTTGACTACTGATCTGGGTTCTACAAGTGTTGTAGATCATCTAGATATTTTTTTCATAATTTTGTGATGTGTAGATTATTTGTTATGAATTTTTTAAAATTGTTTTAATTAAAATTCATAAAATAATTATGCATGTGAATAATTATGATTAAAATTTGCACAAGGACCCATGGCTGATTTGGTATTTTTCTGCTACTCCCTGATTTAAGAAATCATATTATTTTGATTTTTATTAATTTATTAATTAACTGTTAATTAATTTATTAATAATAAAATTAAAATAATAAAAAAATATTAATAAGAGTTATTAATATGGGAGTAAAGGGAAAGGGGGGGTTACATCTCCTAAATTGAAACAGCAGCAGAAAGGCAACAGGCATTAGCAGGAAGAAGAAACAGAAATAAAAAAAACCTGCGGCTGTGCAGGCGCGTGCGCTGCACGCGGGGAAGGGGTGAGTTGCGCATTCCGTGAATGTGTTACACACTGTTGTGGATTTACGGAATGCGTTACACGCGTAAATGGCTCAACAGTGTTGTAACGCATTACGTACATGCGTTACAGCCCGTATGTCCACATTAAATTTGATTTTTTGGGAGTTTCGTAACTCCATTTTGGGCGTGCAATATATCGTTGGATTCGTTTTTCCGAGACGGATCTAATGGAGTGGTCAAATATTTTTTATATAAAAGTTTTGAACTTTTTATATTCCCGAAAGTGTTTTAAAGCTTGTTTTAATTGTTTTAATTGCTTTTAAATGCTATATAAATCCATACATCAATATATCAATGTGTGACATGATATTATTTGCATGCTTACTTGTTTATTTATTTTATATATGAGATATGAGATATATGCCTGTGTTTACCATGCGATGATAGATTTAGGTGAACTTAAATCAATATAAGGCGTGCTCTAGAAAATCTAGAATAGAAATCGTTTCTTGCCTTGACAATAATATTATGAATACAATCATGAGATTCTTGTGTTTATGAAACACGTAATTAAATATGAATTTTCAATTTTGAGAGAAAGGATGATTCTGTCAACAACAGATTTCTATCTGTAAGAAAGGGTTATTAAGTGACGCCTCTTGACAATGCTCCACCCGATCTGGGAATCATCTGATTATCGATTATTGATTTGAAATATTTAATTTAAAAGGAAGAATCTCTTTATAATATGATTATGATTGTAACGTAATATAATCCCTCTAAAATTAAATAATATCAAGTAGTAATTGGCCAATGATACAACGGGCTTGTGTCGGTCATAGCCTTCCAACATGATAGAAAGTGGTTCTTATTTTAAATCATTGTCGTTTCGTGCTACAGCCGAGGGCTTTGATTTTGAAATAAGAAATACTTGTCTATTACATAGAGATGTGTACATTGAATTAGAATCTAAAGGTCGTTACGTGCCACAGCCGTGGGCCGTTGGAGACTGATTCAATTGTACAGAATGTTGGGTTAGACTTGACTTAGAATATTGAGTTTGTCGTGCCAAAGCCGTGACTCAAGTATTCAAGAGGCTAAAGTTTGATTAGGGAATAACATAAGATGTAATTGACAAGAGTTGTCTGCCTATTGAACATTACATGGCGGTTCGTGCCACAGCCGAGGTTGTGTGATGGAATGTAGGATCCCTATTCCCACTAGCATTATGAATGCTTAATTTTTCACGTAGGGGGTTAATAAATTAGATAAACTAGTGGGAGCCACTTATGAATAAAGACCCGATTCATATAGTGTTTTGAAATGAAATTGAATATTTGCTAAGTGTTGTTATGTGTTTATCATTTACAGATTTTTATATACGTTATGTCTTCTGCACTATCACTCCGGAGTATACTAGATGCTCACAAGTTGACTGGTCCTAATTTTGCTGACTGGCTTCGAAACTTAAGAATTGTTCTCAGGGTGGAGAAGCTGAAATATGTGCTTGACTCATCTAAGCCTACTGAACCTGCTAACGATGCACATAATGATGAACATGTTGTGTATCGTAAGTGGATAGATGATGCAAATGTTGCTCAATGCATCATGCTAGCTTCCATGAACATTGAGCTACAGAAGCAACATGAGCATATGGATGCTCACACTATCCTAATGCATCTACAAGAGTTGTATGATGGCGGGGAGGACAGATCGATATGAGATATCGAAGGAGCTGTTCGGTTGTAGGATGTCTGAGGGATCATTTGTGAATGACCATGTACTTAAGATGATCAATTTGATTGAACGTTTTGGACATCTTGGTTTTGCCATGGATGGGGAGCTGAGCCAAGACTTGGTCTTGCAATCACTTCCGGGTTCGTTTTCGCAGTTTGTTGTGAACTTTCACATGAATAAGCTGGATGTCAGCCTGGCTGAACTCCACAACATGTTGAAGACTGCGGAATCGAATTTTCCCCCTAAGAAGAGTTTGTTCTTCTAATTGGTGAAGGTTCCAATCCTAAGAAAAGGAAGAGGAACCCTTCCAAGAAGAAGAAAGTAGGTGAAGAAAAGCCGGTTCCACCAAAAGCTGAAGACCCCAAGAGCAAAGTTGTTTGCTTTCACTGTAACAAGGTGGGGCACTGGAAGAGGAACTGCAAGGTTTACCTTGCAGAGTTGAAGAAGAAGAAGGGGAGTGAGACTACCACTTCTGATTCAGGTATGTTCATGATATAAATGAATATGTCATTAAGTCAAATTTCTACTTGGGTATTAGATACCGCCTGTGGTTCTTACATCTGCAATTCGTTGCAGGGACTAAGGAGAAGTAGGACTCTTGAGGAAGAGGAGGTGATTCTACTGATGGGAAATGGAGCAAGAGTTGTTGTTGAAGATGTAGGATCTTTTATACTAAGGGCATTAGCCACCATTTTGGCTTTCCCTGGATGATAAAGAATCTCATAATCGTAATCCTTGATTAGCTCTAACCACATTCTCTGGCGCATGTTGAGCTCTTTCTACGTGAAAATGTACTAGAGCACTTATGGCTTATGTAAATCTCGCACTTCTCTCCATACAAGTAGTGCCTCAAATCTTTAGGGCAAAA
Organism: Apium graveolens; assembly: GCF_009905375.1. Taxonomy (NCBI): domain Eukaryota; kingdom Viridiplantae; phylum Streptophyta; class Magnoliopsida; order Apiales; family Apiaceae; genus Apium; species Apium graveolens. The sequence continues at coordinate 5,601 of NW_027418201.1, read as the reverse complement.
CTATTGCCATGAGCCCAAGCTCATGGGTGGGGATATCGAATTTTATATTTCCTTAATTGTCTTGACGCGTACGCGATTACCTTGTTGTGCTGTATAAGAAGCACCCTAATTCCTTAAGCGAAGCGTCACTATAATTCACAAAATCTCCTTTTTCATCCGGCAACGCCAACATAGGGGCCGCCACCAACCTTTGCTTTAGTTCTTAAAAGCTTTTCTCGCATTTCTCTGTCCATTCAAACTTCTCAGTCATACGAGTAAGCCGCGTTAAAGGGGTTACTATCTTTACGAACTTGAACGAACCTCCGGTAGTAATCGGCCAATCCTACCTCTGGTAGTCGCCCTAACCATATTCATCAATTCCTCAGTGGTCCTTTATTTATTCTTGTCAGGATCCTCCACGGGATTCTTCTCAGCAACAATCCCTTCTAGGACAACATCCTCAACCGCTACATCCTCAATATGAACATCATCCGGTCCCGCGTTAGGACGCTCTATCGGATCCATAATCTGATCTCCAATAAGTAATAAAACATCATCGCGTTGTTGCTCCTCAACCTCAGGGTTCGGAGTCCCGCTACCATATACGATAACGAACTACGCTTCCATCACGATATTTATAAGGGTTCCCATAAGGGTTCTAACTGTCAATACTACGTTAGGTAGTCCGACTATGAACTTGGCAAAAGTTCTTATTATCTTAGTGAACTTATTATTTTAACGTCATACCATCTCTGAGGTTTATAACGCTTAGCTCTGATACCATTTCTGTAACACCCCCAAATCCGGGGTCGGGGATTCAGGTTGTCACGAGTTCCATTTCACTTATCAATACTTAATCTTAACAGTCAACCAACTAATGCGTATTGTGACCCCAAATATACACACACACCACAAGTTATAGTCTCAGAGATGAATACCAAAAATAACACAAGTCATTTTATTCCACATTTATAAACCATTTCACCATAAAAAAGGTTTGTGAATAATTTACATATTCTTTGCCATTATTACAATTCATAAATATACATAAGTCTGGCACAACAAAAGTTGAAAGCCAAGCCTACTGGTAGCTCCTACCTCAGCTACAACGGCATCAACGCCTACAGGAAACTGCGGAACGTTTCCTAACCGCTCACGAATTGGGAGCTTGATCTGTTCATCTTGTCTATGTTGTTGTGTGATGAAAGAAGAAAGCAAGGGTGAGCAACAAGCCCACCGAAATAATATGTATAATAATTAACAATATATGAGCATCTTCATAGTACTCATGAAAGTCTTGGTCAAAAAGAAATGAACCAAGTTTGTTATCTTAACGCGACCAAGTCGCAAAATATTCAGTATATATATACATATATACTTTTCACAATCTTTGAAATCCTCTGACATGTATAATATACACAGAGTTCCAGTTTATAATTGTATAAAAATATCGTTGCAAGGTGATCTCATATATCTAACCTTGTCTCAACGTTTTTCTGAAAATCTTTGACATGCATAAGATAATCATTTACTAGATATAAGTTTAAAAGATGAAGTTACAAGATACTCCAATATACTTATATCTTTTCCAAATACTACTTGAACTACCACCGTTCAAGTTATAATCAGTTTCAAAAGTTCATCACACTGATGAGACTACAAGATAAGACTTGAATAGATTCAATCTTTGAAATATCATTTGAAAGAAATGAAGTTACGAGATACTTCATTAAGTCCCGATATATATATATACACCTATATATATATACATTTCATACACTCCTCGAAAACCTCTGTTATAAAAATTATAAACAGAGTTGCAATATCCAATGAATTTGGAAAGGAGAAAACCTTGGCATAAACCTGATATCTTGCTGATCAGGAAAAGATACCAATAAGTAACCTTTTCTACTAGTAGATGGACGAATTCCCCACTGGTCATCACCCTGGCCACATTAGGACCTATGCTGGACTGCCACTCAGCCACTTACGCATTGATGGACTCCTACTGAGCCACTTACACTTTCATGGACCCACTGAGCCCATGTTGCTTATGCCGACTCAAATAGATGAACTTACTTCCCGAACGATGGGCAAGTAATCAAGATGTTTTCTCAAAATAGCAACCTCGTTGTGAATGTAAAATACACCACTGAGCCGGATCCCTCAGGTTTTGAGCGAGTATTTAAATCCCCTTCGAAAGGAAGATCTTAAATATAAAAATGATTTTGGGTTCCGCTCTAACTTTTAAAAATCATTTTGAAGACTCGAAAACATTTTTAAGAATGTTTGGAGTAATGCTGATTTAATGAAATAAATCAGTCCCGATATATTAGAAAATATCTGAATATTATTATTTAAATAATATTCCCATAAAGGATAATCTCTATAAAAATAATTGAAGTAGAAGTTTTAAAACTCATACTTGAAATGAATAAATAACCAAAGATATACATATACGAAAGTACGATCTTTATTTGAATAATCAAAAATAAGTTTGATTATCGAAACATTATTCTTTAATAAAATAAAGAATATTATTTAACAAAATAAGCGGAGTCATAAGTCCTCGAATGAATATTCAAATTAATATTCATTAAATAAAATAAACGGAGTCATAAGTCCTCGAATGAATATTCAAAATAATATTCATTAATTAAAATAAAGTTTTCGAATAAACCTTATTCGATTAATAGTTTTGAAAACTATATCTATATATAACATATATATATAATATACTTGGGAACATCGACTCCCGGTTTTAGAAAATGTTCGCCTTTGGGTCCCCTATACTAAGGGTATACGCAATTACTGCTTATCTCTAGCATAGGTATTATGCAACTTATAAGTATTTGAATCAACAGTTAGATATCAAGATTACGAAATAGACATGCATATATACCATATCACATGCTCCAATATATCGCAAGATTTGCTAATAACAATCATGCACTTATCACAAGATAATGCATATACATATATTTACATCACAACAACAGTATAACGGGTAGAAAACTTGCCTGAGCGACTGGGGGTGGTAAAAGGCCTGGGACGAGCCTGGTAACCTATAAACAACATATAAGTTAGAATTAAACCAAAGTCGCTTAAGAATCTATACTTTAACCAACTAGACTCTAACGCTCGCTTCTGCGCTTAACGATTCACTTAAGTCGCTCGAGTACCCTCGGCTCCACCATTTTTAATAAATTAACCATTACGAATTTTAAGGCGATTCTTTCACGAGTACTTTACCAACTTCCTAATCCACATTAAATAATTGTTTTGTAATCCAATTAGTCTTTTAGGGGCCTTAACCAAGGTTTCAAAGTAAGACGAGGGGTAATGGTCCGTTCGCGAAACGCCGTTACTTAAAACGGCCGTTTCTCCTAAACCGTACATCGGATTCAAGCGAATCATATCAAAACGAAGCTTGTAACATGAACTATCTAATCATGGCAATGGTCAAAAACTAACAGTGAATTCACTGGTCCTGATGTTAAGAACAAAAGCAGTCTAAGGTAAATCGGGCATTACGACGACTATGTTTACGCGATTACCAAATTTGTACAACTCCAAATCAATCACCAACCAACTCATAACCATCAATACAACAAAACTTCACATAAACCATACCACATCAGTCCATAAACTCCAAGTTTTTCAACTCAAACAACCACAATCAAGACCTATGAACTATAATCAAGCTTCAATTACCAAAACACTTCCAAATCAAACCAAACTACTAATAATCACAATCTATGCTTCTCATTTCACAAAACCAACCATTAAACTTACTAATAAATAAATTAAAGGCTAGGGTTTGAAGTTTATACCTTCCTTGGGAGGTGTTAAGTTGCTAGGAAGCCTTAGGGAGCCTCCTATAAGCTTGATCTTTCCAAAGAAATCAAGAACACAAAGTTAGGCTTTGAAGTTTCTAAAAGTCCGATTGAAAGAACTGTAAAAATGAGGGTCTTACCATGCTTATTTGGACGAGACTTGTGAACAAGAGTTGTAGGCCATCTCAATACCTTTCCAACGAGCTATAGAACACAACATTTGAGTGAGAAATGAAGAGGCGATACAGTAGTTTTAATGTGCTGGTTCTGTTTTGGCCGAGAGCAATGGAAATGGGGGAGGAAATGCTTTTGCTTTCTTGTGTTGGTGGAATAATGTGGTGGATAATGATGGGTTGTCTTGATATTTGCTAGGTTAATAATAAACAAAGGAGTTAGTGGAAGATGATCTCATCATTTGCCATGTGTTGGTGATTTGTGGTGAGATGAGATCATCCCTAGTTAACTAGATAAGTAACTAGCCATTCCTTCCTAACTATCACTTGGTTTCTTGTTTGATCAACCATCCACTTGCCTTGCCACTTGCAAAGGTATTTACAAGAGTCATTATTTATTTCTTTGTCCGGTTATCACTCAATCTCGTTGATCGTTTGGTTAAATACCTTAATAGTTTTATTGATAAAATCTTCTTGGTATTTTTAATACCTAAGTTAATTCTCCTTTATAATCCTTGAATTTAAAATCCTTCATCTTAATATTAATTCCTAAAATCCCTTAATGTCTGTTGGAAATCTCGGGGAAAAATAAAAGTGCTCGTTTTCGAAATCCGACGGCTTTTGCATACACTTATTTTCTTTATGGAATACTAATACGATCTTAGAATTTCCATAACAGTACTCCTATATATCGTGGTCTGATAATTTTTATTAATCAGCATTGTCAGCAAAAGTTACTATTCATCCGGGTTTCAAAAATTTCCAAAAAAATTGGGGTTATTACAGTCTCCCCTCCTTAAAAGGATTTCGTCCCGGAATCAGATAGAAAACAGTTGGGGATGCTTTTCTAGCATTGCACTTTCTAAGTCTCAAGTAAATTTTCCCACATTGTGGTTCTACCACCAAACTCTGCCTAGTTTGATAACCCTTCTCCTAAGCACTTGTTCCTTTTCGATCTATAACCCCTTTCTGGTTGCTCCATATAGGTTACGTCTGGTTGCATGCCTATGCGCTCATATGGCCCTATTTGTCTGGCATCCGAATTATACTTCCTTAACATTGATACATGGAACACGTTATGAACTTGTTACATGTTCCGGGGTAGGGATAGCTCATATGCTAACTTCCCAATACGTCTTAATACCTCAAAGGGTCCAACAATTCGTGGGCTTAGCTTTCCTTTCTTTCCAAACCACATCCATCCTTTCCGAGGGAATACCTATAACAGCACTAGGTCCCCTACTTCATATTCTTTGTCCTTTCGTGTCAAATCAACATACTTCTTATGTCCATCTTGGGCTACTACTAGTCATCCTCTGATTAGATCTATATACTTGGTCCTTTGGACTGCTGCGGGTCTGAGCATCTTGCGCTCTACAACTTCATCCTAACATAAGGGAGATCGACATTGTCTTCCCTCAAGGATCTCATAAGGCGATACCTCGATACTGACATACGATCGATTATCGTAAGAAAACTCAATCCGTTAAGTTATCATTCCAAATTTCTTTCAAGTCTAGTGTACAGACTCTCATTATCTCATCTAGATCTACAGCTTTTGCTTCTCATACCCATCTTTTCCAGTTCGTAATCGTTACTATCTTCCCGTACCA